>NC_061117.1:121483030-121512253 GCF_002878395.1 Capsicum annuum
GGTGTAGGAGTATCCCGGATTCAATAAATTGTTCTAGTATAAAATTAGGAGAACAACTAACAGTAATTTCTCACCAGATTGGGCAATCCTCCCCGGATTGATTGTTGTTGAACAACTAACAGTAATTTGTTGTTGTTGTATACCTTTAATACCCCCAGATTGATTGTTTTTGCTATTCAAAATGTCCACTATAACCTTTTCATCAGAATTCCATTTGAACTGATCCTTTGACACATGCAATTGTTGTATGTGTAAAGAATGGATCTTGGGCCTAATTGAAAACCTCAAAAGCTAGCTCATGAGGAGAGGATTGCCCAAGTCCATATAAGGAGATCAATTACCCATTTCTTTCCGATGTGAGATACTTAACACTCCCCCGCACGCAATTATTCCGATGTCGGATATTTAACACTCCCCCGCACGCCCAGGCCTCATTAACTGGAGCGTGAATAATATAATATGAGGGCCCAACATCGGTGAAACTGGAGCGTGAACAATATAATATAAGGGCCCAACATCGGTGAACAAAGATTTTGGATGAACCTAGCTCTGATACCATGTAAAGAATGGATCTTGGGCCTAACTCAACCTCAAAAGCTAGCTCATACTCAACCTCAAAAGCTAGCTCATGAGGAGAGATTGCCCAAGTCCATATGAGGAGACCAATTACCCATCCCTTTTCCGATGGGGATACTTAAGAGTATGCAAAGTGATGTTTACCATTATCTTGCTTCCAATAAAAAAACAATATTTACCACTTTATTGTAGGCATTTAGAGATTGCAGCATTTCCAGAAAGAATATTAGTAAGATTTACTTGGCACATGAGATGAAACTAAACATTCATGTTTACTCCAACTCACTGTTTTTGTTGAGTTGAAATGATAGTCTTGTTAATACCCTTCTTCGAAAATATGACTTCATCATTAAAGAGGAATTTACTTGCTTCATTATTTTCACTGTAAATCATGTCATTTCTTTCTCCTGGATACCTAATGATGAAACTGGATACAGATTTTTGCCCACCAAGAAGAACAGATTCAGGAGTAGACTGGAGAAGGAAACTCGAGATGCAATAAGGAAGTTGATAAATAATTTCAGCAAAACAGGAAACAATTCAAAAAGCCTGCTTTCTTTATTGATGTATCCACTCAAGAATCACGATGGCAAACAGGAGGCGCTGGACATCGAGGAGGTTGTAGATGAATGCAAGACATTCTACTTTGCAGGAAAGGAGACAACTGCTAATTTTCTCACATGGGCTTTTCTTCTGTTAGCATTACATCAAGAATGGCAGAGCAAGGCGCGGAAAGAAGTCGTTTGTGCTTGTAGAAATGGGATTCCTACTGCAGAGAATATAGCTGATCTCAAGATGGTAAGTTCAGCTCGTATTGTAGATTCTCTATTTGTGGCAACTCTCCTAAGAGTCTCATGATAAGTCTTGTATTGTACTTATCATTTGTCTCGTGGCCTCAAGTATGAATATATGACACAAAAGACTAATATGCTTTTAGAAATCACTATAGTGATGAACAACCTCATTATGCATTCATGATACTTGCAAAGATGGTGCATAGTATCCCTATTTTTCTCGCAATAAGATGATGGGTTGTATTTTATATCCAATTTGCAGGTGAGCATGATATTGAATGAAACACTTCGACTTTACCCGCCAGCAGTTATGTTGATGAGGCAAGCATCCAAGAAAGTCAAGTTAGGAAACCTTGACATTCCAGCGAATACACAGTTCTATTTGGCCATGACTGCTGTCCATCACGACAAGGAGATCTGGGGAGATGATGCCCATGAATTCAATCCATTGAGATTTGCTGAGTCGCGGAATCATTTAGCTTCATTCTTCCCGTTTGGATTAGGTCCCAGAATCTGTGTGGGACAAAACTTAGCTATCGTTGAGGCTAAAGTGGTCCTAGCAATGATCATTCAGAAATATTCTCTTTGCATTTCCCCATCGTACATTCATTCCCCGACTCAGGCTATGACCTTACAGCCTCAATATGGTGCTCAAATCCTCTTTAGCAAGATCTCTTATTGAGTATTTGCTGGAGAAATGATCAGGCTTGCTCCGAAACAAAATCCTATAACTAGTGCTGACTGACTCTTCATTCTATGTGCATTATGAGTGCTATAAAATCACAGGACATGATAGCATCCAACAAAGGAAGTACTACTAAGTACTGTGTTCCGTAGCACAATGCGACTCTTTATTAGGAGCGTCAAGAGTGTTGCTGAAACCTTGAGTGAAACATTTTGCTTCTTTTACTTTGTATATATATAAATTTCTTTTATACCATTGACTCATATAGTCAGTAGTAGTTGATATTTAAGCAAATGTTTGTATAGTTGTGATTGCTCAATGCTCACTTTTTTATATATACATTTCTATTGTTATTTTTCTAACAGGACAGCCATGGTAATTGGCAACAGTTCCTTTCACAAGTTTAGTGCTTCAAGAGAGCTTATGAAGGAAGTTGTGTTATTAAAACTGAAGAAATATGAATTAAATCGGAAGAACCATTTTATTGAACTTCAAACTGTTGCATAAATAGAAGTTACTCCAACTGAAACAGAAAATGGACTGCTAAAAAGCTGCTAACATGCCTGGAAAATAGGAACAACTATCACATGTGATCTCGATAATGACTAAAGAAAAACCTAATTTCTTAAAAATCTGCTGAAGACTTTGACTCCACTCCAACATATCCTGAGACGCGTACCAACAAGTTGACGCAAAGAGTGCATATTCTGAAGAGCAGACAGTTGACAAATTGGAAATAGAGTTGGAAGAGAAGGTTGATGCACATGGCATTGAAACGGGTAGGACTACAGATACCTCCAATATTGATGGAATTTCAGTACCTCCAATTCCGAGAAGCAGTGAAATTGTTCATGATGAAATGGTGAGCGGAATTGCATTGATTTTTATAGCATGTACTTGAAGTCCAGTTGATAGATTGCCATCTATAAGATTCACTTATTTGATAATCATTTACTACTGCTGGGCAACTGAGTTCAGTTTTGTGTCTGGTCTGTCTGTCTCTCGTTCCTTTTCACATTTGAGTTGAAGTTAGTTTCTGTAAAAGAATTTGACTTGGACTCTAATCAGCGACTTAAAAACTGGTTAAGACCCTTACATTCCGACCATTCGGATAAGCATGTTTCATTTCTGTAAATTTGTTAAAACATAACATTGAACTGGTTTTTATCTAGATCTATCTTTGGCTGAAGTAGGTGCTGGATATTGTTAGTGGATGAAACTGTTTTCTAGACATGACTTGGAAAAAGAGACCAACTTCAACCCAGATTTGTTTTGAACCCAATCTAATTTTGGTAAGTATACACGAGATTTATGCCTTTTGAACTCCAATGCAAAAGTTGTGCTGTGAATTGACATGGAGTTGGTGCTTTTCAACCTCCTCCAGGTATAAGATTGTCAATAAGCTACCTCAAGTCCGCAAATTATTTATATATATTGATGGTAGTTGCAAAGGTAGTGTGAGAAAATTATTACCGAATTGTGTATTTTACTAATTACATTGAGACCCTGTTCACAGTAACTATGGGAGTGTTGGTATGATGGAAATATTTTCTGAAAAACGTTTTCCTATTTTTCCTTGCTTGGTTGTAGTAAAGTATTGGGAAAACATATTCCAAGATAACTCATTTTTCTCTATTTGAGGGAAAATGACTTTCCTCATGGACCAAGCGAAGTCATTTTTCAGAAAATGACAAATGTGACTTATGCCCCCATCCCCACCCCTCTTTCCCATCCCAACAACACTCATATTCACACGACTAAAAAAATTCACATTTCTCAAAAATTTACATTACTCGAAAATATTTTTCATTGAGTTTTGTTTCAATTTTTCACTGCTTGAAATAAAAAATAGTGAAGTCCGAATTTTTCTCTTTTTCAATGTTTGTTGAATGTATTGTTATTTTCATATGCATAGAGGAAGACTTACCTATGTTACTTTTGCTAATTGAATATTTCATTTTATCATCGATGTAACTTGTTTTACAGGGTTGAATAAGCTTGTCGTTCTGTTATAGTTCTATTGCTTGTAGTATCTTAAGATTGTACTGACAAAATGTTGAAAAGTGTCTCCTATATTTGCTAATTAATAGTTTCTTAAATTTAGTGATTGTAATATTTTAGTATTTGATATTAATATTATTTACTATACTTAAATTAATTCTTACAAATTGTTGAGTTGCTAGAGACACTGATATACTAGTTAACAGTTAGTAGTATTTTCTAAAAAATATTTTTTCACTCACCAATCAAACACTAGAAAATATTTTTCTAAAAAATATTTTCTACTCACCAACCTAACACCATAAAATATTTTTCGAAAAATATTTTTCACTCACCAACCAAACATGAGAAAATAAGTAAGAAACCAACTTATTTTTCAGGAAAACATTTTCCAAGAAAACATTTTTCATGAAAAATATTTTCCATCATACCAAACACACCCTATATTACAATCTTTTTTCAAGTAGGATTTTATATACTATTTTTATTCCTACTCATAATTCTTATTCCTATTCATATTCTAGCACTCTCCCCCAAACTAGTGCATACAAGTCATATGTACCTAACTTATTACAAATGTATTTAATACGAGGATTGGTGAGGGACTTGGTGAAGATATCTGCAAGTTGATCACTTAACTTCACAAATTTTGTAATAATATCTCCCGAGAGTATTTTGTCTCTGACAAAGTGACAATCAATATCTATGTGCTTAGTCCTCTCATGAAATACTGGATTTGATGCGATATGCAGGGCTGCTTGATTATCACACACCAGTTCCATCTTATTAGTTTCTCCAAACTTTAGTTCTCTTAGCAACTGTTTCGTCCAAACTAGCTCAGTTGCTACAACCATTGCTCTATATTTTGCTTCTGCACTAGATCGAGCAACCATACTCTATTTCTTACTCTTTCAGGATACCAAATTTTTTTGTTGATTTTTCAATATTTTCGGGTACACAGAATCTGTAATTTGACAGAATAACTTCAACACAAGTTTAAAACAAGAAAACTATGAAGTACAACAACACCCTCAACACAAGATCAAAGTAATCTTTCAAAGAAGTGTGTTTTATTTTTTCAGAAATTAAGATGAAACAGAAATGGCCAAGTCCTCCGAATTCACAAAAATTTTGTAAGGAAATAATTCCCCTCAAGTACCCGAGGTTGCAGAATTTTTCTCCCAGAATAAAATAGCCAAACAAATCGACTGTAGCGGTACCTCAAACAACTGAAATCTCTTCGAACTCACTCAAGATTTGATTGATCACACAAAATGTTTTGAAGACAAGAAGAGTTTGTATATTCAGAAAATTTTTCATTACTAAACCTGTGGATAAATGCAGATTTATATAGCCATCAAGTGCCCCTTCCGAAAGGTGGCAATGGTTCATCCAAAAAGGTGTATCCTTTGAAAGAGTCATGTCTGTTCATTTGAAACATTGTGTCTTTTTCTGAACTGACACAACTATTTGAACAGTCACTCTTTTTCCAAAACAATATGTCTTTTCCTCAAAGGTTGTGTCCCTCTATTTTTCATTCATACCAATTAAACCCAACAACCCCCACATGAATGGGGAATGGCTATTCTTTGTAAAACTTTACGTACAAATATGTGATCATCAAGCAAAGACTGATTGCATCTGGATAAGTGGGTTTCCCTTTGAACTTTCCGTAGTGAACATGCATCAGATGCACTCGATCAATCGGTAGATTTGATATCTTTGAACTGTCGAGCTTTAATGTACACCTAGATAATACATGTCGCACAATCAACCTTTTACCGTTTATAGTTCTCACGATTTTGTTCGTTTCAGCTATGAACACGTCTTGGTCTCATGAGAGCTTAGAGAATAGGCCTTTACTAACATTTTTCTTGAAGCGGCTTCGACTTCGCCCTTACATAGGTGATTTATAAACGTTCAATCCTGTAGATTAAACTATTTGGTCAAATCTGCCAAATTTAGATAATCATTAAAAGACTTCTCACCTTAAGTCTTATCCTCGTTTACTAAACATTGTCTACATCATGAGAATGGGTTGGGTATATTGACAATGTTGAACCTGTCAAACACAACTTTGTTTGATATTCTTGAACCTAGCTCTTCTGATCTCCAGTCTGTTGGCTAGAGTTATCGTCATGCTGACTTGTCCTAGGCCTTAAACCCATTCCCTTGGATGTCCTCTCAACTCCTTCTCTAGACAGACCTTTTGTAAATGGATCCGACGCATTATCCTTTGACTTCACATAGTCAACAATGATAATTCCACTAGAGAGAAGTTCTCTAACGGTATTATGTCTCCGTCGTATGTGACGATATTTACCGTTGTACATCATGCTCTCTGCCCTACCTATTGCCGCTTGGCTATCACAGTATATACATACTGGTGCCACTGGTTTGGGCCAATAAGGAATATCTTTCAAGAAATTCCAGAGCTATTCTGCTTCTTCACTGGCTTTATCCAATGCGATAAACTTAAATTCCATTGTAGAGCGAGCAATACATGTCTGTTTGGATGATTTCCAAGAGACCGCTCCTCCACCGATAGTAAATACATCTCCACTCGTGGATTTTACTTCATTCGATCCGATGATCCAATTTGCATCCCTCTATCCTTCAAGTACCGCGGGATATTTATTATAATGCAAAGCATAGTCTTGAGTATACTTAATATACCCCAAAACTCTTTTCATTGCCATCCAGTACTCGTGTATCGACTCAATTTACTAATAGCACATGCTATGTCTGATCATGTACAATTCATGATATACATTAAACATCCTAACACTCTTACGTACTCCAACTGTGAGTCACTTTCACCTTTATTCTTTTGAAGTGCAAAGCTCACATCCAATGGAGTCTTGGCAATACCAAATTCTAAATACTTGAATTTGTCAAGTACCTTTTTGATATAATGAGACTGTGACAATGCCAACCCTTGTGGAGTTCTATTGATTCTTATTCCTAAGATCACATACGCAACTCCAAGGTCTTTCATATCGAACTTGCTCTCGAGCATTCATTTCGTTGCATTTATGTCAGAAATGTCTCTATTGATGATCAACATATCATCCACATATAAACAAATAATGACTTGGTGATTTGGAGTGTCTTTAATATAAATATATTTATCACATTCATTAATCTTAAACCCGTTTGCCAACATGGTTTGGTCAAACTTCGCATGCCATTGTTTAGGTGCTTGTTTTAGTCCATAAAGTGACTTAACAAGTTTATACACCTTATTTTCTTTTCCTGGAACCAGAAAACCCTCAGGCTGTTCCATGTACATTTTTTCCTCCAATTCTCCATTTAGGAATGTTGTTTTCACATTTATTTGATGAATTTCAAGACTATATACCGTCGCCAAGGCAATTAATATTCAAATCGACGTTAGTATGTATCAAAGTAATCAAGTCCTTCTTTCTGTTTGAAGTCTTTTACTACAAGTCTTGCCCTGTCTTTGTCAATAGTACCATCCACTTTTATTTTCCTTTTGTAGATCCATTTAGAACCTAAAGGTTTATTTCCTAAAGGAAGATGAACCAACTCCCACGTATGGTTGCTTAAGATTGAATTAATCTCACTATTGACTGTCACTTTCCAAAAGGATGAGTCTGACGACGACATCGTTTCTTTAAAAGTTTGAGGCTCATTTTCTAAGAGAAACATTATAAAATCTGATCCAAACAAAGTTGGCATTCTTTGACGTGTACTACGTCTTGGATTCTCATCTTTACGTACATTCTCACTTGGTTTATCTCGAGGTCATTTAGACCCCCCACTAGACTGTTTATGTCTAGTTTTATACGGATAAATATTTTCAAAGAATTCAGCATTATCTGATTCAACTATCGTATTTTCATTAATATTCGGATGTTCGAATTTATGAACCAAAAACCGACATGCTTTACTACTTTTATCATATCCTATGAGCACGTAGTCCACCATCTTAGGTCCTATCTTAACCCTTTTAGGCATAGGAATTTGGACCTTCGCTAGACACCCCCACACTTTGAAATATTTCAAGTTGGGTTTCCTTCATTTCCATTTTCATAAGAAATTGATTGTGTTTTACTATGGGAAACTCTATTAAGTATTCGGTTGGCTTTAAGGATAGCCTCCCCCCACAAGTTTTGCGGTAAACCGAAACTTATAAGTAAGGCATTCATTATTTCCTTCAAAGTTTGATTTTTTATTTTCGCAATTCCATTAGATGAGGTGAATACGGGGCCGTAGTTTGATGGACAATTCCATTCTCTACTTATTTCGGCGAAGGGAGATTCATATTCTCCACCCCTATCACTTCTTATAGCTTTGATCTTTTTCTCTAACTGATTTTCTACTTCAGTTTTGTGTTGCCTAAACGCATCTATTGTTTCATCCTTACTATTTAGCTAGTAGACATAACAATATCTAGTGCAATCATCAATAAAAGTTATGAAATACTTTTTCCCACCACATGATGGTGTTGACTTCATATCACAAATTTTAGTGTGTATTAAGTCTAAGGGATTGGAATTCCTTTCAACAGACTTATACGGATACTTAGCATACTTTGATTTCGCACACGTTTGACACTTTGATTTATTATACTCAAAGTTTGGCAAAACTTCTAAGTTAATCAGTTTTCGCAAAGTTTTATAACTGGCATGTCCTAAACATTCATGCCATAATTCATTAGACTCAAGGAAGTAAGAAGAAGCAGAATTTTTATTGATTTCAATAGTCATTACATTCATCTTATATAGGCCCTCAGTAAGATAGCCTTTTCCTGCATAGACTTCTTCTTTGCTAATTACAACTTTTCCGAAAACAGTTACACATTTGAATCTGTTTTTATCTAGAAATGATATAGAAATCAAATTCTTTCTTAACTCTAGTACGTACAGGATATTGTTGAGTGTTAACACTTTTCCTGAAGTCATTTTCAAGCATACTTTTCCTGTTCTTTCTACTTTTGCAGTAGCGGAGTTAGCCATGAAGATCTTTTCTTCTCCTTGAGCTAGAGCAAATGTTGAAAACAACTCCTTATTAGCACAAACATGGAGCGTGGCACCGGAATTCATCCACCATTCACGAGGATTTTCCACCAAGTTGCATTCAGAAAGCATGGCATATAGATCATCTATTTCTTTCTTGGACTCAGCCACATTTTCTTGGTCCTTTTTCTTACCTTTCTTAGGGGTCCGACAATCTATTGATTTGTGGCTAATCTTGCCACAGTTGAAGCACTTTCCCTTGAATTTCTTCTTGCGTTGATTGCTTTTATTTCCATCCTTCTTTCGTTTTTTGAGTTGTTGTCATCTTCTACAATATTTACTCCATTCATTGTAGAATTTTCTCTTGACCTTCTTTCCGCAGCCTTATTATCTTCTTCAATGCGCAGTCGTACAATTAGATCTACGACTGACATCTCCTTACGTTTATGTTTCAAATAGTTCTTGAAGTCCTTCCACATAGGTGGTAGCTTCTCTATTATTGTTGCTACTTGAAACGTTTCATTCACGATCGGGCCTACAATAAAGTTGATGTGAATATTAAGAACATTTTTAAATTATTCAACAAAGGTATTTGTCAAAATCATACCTTCCGCAAGGAGATCACGGATGATCACTTGCAATTCCTGCACTTGGGAAACAACAGACTTGTTGTCTATCATTTTATATTTCAGGAATCTTATAACGAAGAACTTTTTAGCCTTGCATCCTCTGTCTTGTACTTCCATTCTAGCGCTCCCCATAACTCTTTTGTTGTCTTTGTTCTACTATACACATTGTAAAGGTCATCTTAGAGACCACTCAAGATGTAATTCCTGCAAAGAAAATCTGAGTGTTTCCAAGCCTCCACAATCACGAATCTCTCTCGTTCGGAGGTTCTCTCGGGCACCTCCGGAGCTTCCTTAAACGTGAACCTTTGAAGACAAAGAGTTGTGAGGTAGAAAAACATTTTTTGCTGCCACCTCTTGAAGTCAATACCTGCGAACTTTTCGGATTTCTCCGCCGGTGCCATAGCTTGCGAAGCATTAGTACGACTCATCGTGGTAATACTAGTTGCCGCAATAGTCATTCCAGAATCATGTATTTGACTATCCGTAGTCATTTTCTTGTCACAACAAGACAGTAACTTTAGTATATCAAAAGACAAAATAAAGTTATAGCAACTTTAAACACCTCTTGTTTCTAGTTTAACGATGAAGTTTTTATGACTTCCAATCGTCAACCGAGTGATCTTTAACTTGTGATGAAGATTTTATTTCTTCAAATCACCAGTTAAGTTCAAACGGAGTAGAAAGCAAAAAGCTTTAATCTCCAGAAACCAAGCAATACAGATTTCGAAAAAAAAAACTTTAGTGAAAAGAAAATTTCACCAAACAAGCAAAAAAAACATTTTTTTTTCAAAATTATTTCCTTAAGATTGTTGATTTTTCAATATTTTTGGGTACACAGAATCTGTTATTTGACAGAATAACTTCAACACAAGTTTAAAATAAGAACACTATGAAGTACAACAACACCCTCAACACAAGATCAAAGTAATCTTTCAAAAAAGTGTGTTTTATTTTTCAGAAATTAAGATGAAACAGAAATGGCCAAGTCCTACGAATTCACGGAGTGTCCTTAAGGAAATAATTCCTCTCCAGTACCTGAGGTTGTAGAATTTTTCTCCCAGGATAAAATGGCCAAACAAACCAACTGAAAAGGTACCTCAAATAATTGAAATCTCTTCTAACTCACTCAACAATTTGATTGATCACACAGAATGTTTTGAAGACAAGAAGAGTTTGTATATTCAGAAAATTTTTCATTACTAAACCTGTAGATAAATGCAGGTTTATATAGTCATCAAGTTCCCCTTTCGAAAGGTGGCAATGGTTCATCCAAAAAGGTGTATCCTTTGAAAGAGTCATATCTGTTCATTTGAAATATTGTGTCTTTTTCTGAATAGACACAACTATCTGAACAACCACTCCTTTTCCAAAACAATATGCCTTTTCCTCAAAGGTTGTGTCTCTTCATTTTTCATTCACACCAATTGAATCCAACAATTTTCTCCTACTAAAACACAATATCCGGATGTGAAACGTCTATCAGAGGGTGATACTACCCAATCAAAATTTGTATATCTAATGATATGCTCATGACCTTGGTCCTTAAAGAGTAGTCCTTTAACTGGAGATGACTTTATATATTGCAGAATACGAACAACTACATCTTAACGACTTTCATAGGGGAAAGTCATAACTAACTTAGAACACTCACAGGAAAAGATATGTCAAGTCTAGTCACTTTGAGATAATTCAACTTTCCAACGAACCATCTATACTTTTCAGAATTACTGAATGGCTCCTCTTGTCCTGGCAGAAGTTTAGCATTGGGACTCATAAGAGTGTTAATGGGTCTATATTCCATCATTTCTATCTCCTCATAAATGTTCAAGACATACTTGTGTTGAGAAATAACATTACCTGATCTAGACTGAGCAACCTCAATGCCTAGAAAATATTTTAGTCTGCCAAGGCCTTTAGTATAGAAATGCTGAAAGGGATATTGCTTTAAATTAATGATACCATCTTGATTATTGTCGGTGATAACAATATCGTTTACATAAACCACCAAATAATTACACAAATTTGGTTCAAAATATCGATAAAACACTGAGTAATCAGCTCTAATACGAATCATACCAAACTCCTAAAATACTGTGCTAAACTTTGCAAACCAGGCTCGAGGGGACTATTTCAGACCGTAGAGTGACTAGCACAATCCACATACAAGGCTACTAGACTCCCCTTGAGCAATAAAATCTGGTGGTTGCTTCATATAGACTTTTTTCTCAAGATCATTATGCAAAAAAGTATTCTTAATATCCAACTGATAAAAAGGCCAGTGACGAACGACATTCATAAATAGAAAAAGATGGACATATGCTATTTTAGTCACGGGAGAAAAAGTGTCACTATAATCAAGCCCAAATATCTGAATATATTCTTTGGAAACAAGAAGAGCATTAAGCCAATCAACCTGTCCGTCTAAATCAACTTTGACTATATAAACCCTATGACAACTAATAATAGATTTACTGCATAAAGGAAAAAATATTCTCAAGTACCACTCGTATGTAAAGCAGACATCTCATCAATCATAGCATGCTTCCATCCTAAATGAGAAAGTTCCTCACCTGCAGTCTTAGGGATGAAAATAGAAGACAAAGATGATACAACAACAACAATAATAACATACCCAGTATATTCCAATAATGTGGGTCTGGGGAGGGTAAAGTATACGCAGTCTATACCACTACCTCAGATGATACAAAAACATAATGGGGTGATGATAGATGATGATAACTCAAGAAAGTATGATATGGGTTAACATTACTAGTGGAACGTATACCTTTTTAAAGTGTAACTAATTGACTGGGAGGGGGTAAGTCTACAGTAGGAGCAACGTCCAGTGCATGACATGAATAATCTGGGACTAATGTTGGACACAAGCGATGATAATAAGTCAGATATGGTGGCACAACAGCTCGAGAAATAAAAGTAATCGTTGATTCCTCAAAGGTCGGTGCAGGTAATACTAGATGTATGGGTAATACCTTAGAGATATCAGGATGATCAGAAGATATATAGTAAGGTTGAGATTCAAAAAATGTGAAATTGGCGGACATAAGGTAGCGACCAAGATCAGGTGAATAGCAATAATACCCTTTTTGAACCCGAGAGTAACCAAAGAATACATATTTGAGAGCATGAGGAGCTAATTTATATTTTCCTGGGGCTAAGTTATGAGTAAAGCATGTGCACCCAAATATACAAGGAGGTATAGAGTAGAGATGTGACTGAGGAAATAATATGGAATAAGAAACCTGATTCTGAATAGAAGATGCTGACAATCTATTAATTAGATTGCAAAATACAAGGACTGCATCACCCCAAAAATGCAATGAAATATGTGATTCAATGAGAAGAGTGCGAGCAGTCTCAATGAAATGCTTATTCTTCCTTTCTGCTATACCATTTTGCTAAGAGGTGTACGAACAAGATGCCTAGTGAATAATTTCTTGGCGAGTCATAAGCTTCTAAAACTGAGAGGATAATTATTCTAAGAAATTATCACTAGGAAAGGTATGAAAAAAACACCAAATTGATTTTGTAGTTCAGCATAAAAACTTTTGAATATAGAAAAAAACTCAAAATTATTTTTCATTAAGAAAACCAAAGTACATCTTGAGAAATCATAAATGAAACTAATAAAATAATGAACTCCTAAGGGTGAATTGACTCTACTAAGACCCCAATATCAGAATGAACTAATAAGAAAATTGACTCTAAATGACTCACAATACAACGTGAAAATATAACACGAATGTGTTTTCCAAGTTGACACAACTCACAATCTAATGTGGATAAACTAGACAAACTAGGCGCCATCTTCTATAGCTTGTATATATTTAGATGTCCCAAACATTTGTGAATTAGATCTAGAGGGTTTTAATGAGCATTCTATGAAGGAATTTGATGAGGTAAGATGGTAAAGACCTTGTGATTCATGTGCTGTTCCAATCGTTTATCCTGTACTGTGGTCCTGTATTTAGAAAAAAATATCAAAAAAAGTTATACTATAATAAAGGGCACCTGTCAAATGACTAACAGATGTAAGATTAAAAGGACAACTAGGGACTTAAAGAACAGAGTCTAGAGTGATAGAAGATAGGGGTTTGGATGGTCCAACTTCTTTTGGTTTTGTTTGGATCCCATTCGCTAAAGTAATAGCAGAAAGAGATTGTAAATAAACAATATCATATAGAACTAATTTTTTACCAAAATATAACTAAAAGCACCTGAGTCACGACCCATGATCCAAGAGAACTAGACCGTGAAATACAAGTAAAATAATTATCGATAACAGAAGCACCAGGATGAACAACCGAGGCTACTTGTGGAGATGCCTGCTTACTTTCTTGATACTGAAGGAACTCATCATATTCTATTTGAGCAATATGAGCATTATTAGATGATTGATTAGGCTATGGATATGTCTTTTTACTTGCTCGATTTTGAAAGAGCTCTTTATATTCCTTTATAGTAATAGAGTCATAACTGGTGGTGGACCATGCAAAATATTACATATGTCCTGAGTGTGTGCAAGCTTATGACAATAACTAGACTTAGATCAAGATTTTCCAACACAATCTCTTCCTTGTTGATTCTCTATATAGACTGATATATTTATTTTTTTATGATTTGATATGCGAGAATAGATAAGTGAATGGTGGGTGGTGAAATTACTTTATAACTGGGAGGTGCAGAAAGATGAAGTAGACAGGAGAACAACTCATCAATTGTAGGAACCTTATGACTAACTAAAATCTGATCACGTAATGAATCATGGTCAGTAAAAATTCCAGCATTAGTAAAAACAACTTTTATCTATGCTTTTGTTATTTTTTCACATCAACAATGATAGGCATCAATATTTCAAATTCCTTCATGACTGCTTGTACTCGTCCCAAGTAAGTAGATAGATTGAATTCTTATTTCTTTAAGTTGGATGTTCGAGATATCATGCTGTAAAAATGAGATATGTCATTAGTGTATAAAGCACGATCCATTTCCCATACTAACTAACATGTCTAGAATGGGTGAAATAAGGGCATCAACTTGGAAATAATAGACTGCCATAAGAGATTACATAATTGAGCATCAACTTTCTCCCATCGTTCTTTGGCTTTCACATCTTCCTCACTATATTTTGTATTTTCATCTACCACACTAGCCTGATCTTTAAGTAATCTTGAACACCTTGACCTTTTCACCACAACTCAACTGAGAATGCCCAAGCTAAATAATTTGAACTTCCTATTAATGGTTCGAAAGTGATAATATAACTTGAACTTCCAATTTCAGTATTTTTGGAGCCAAAAATAGCGCACCCAAAAAATATCTTGTGAATTTTAACTTGAAAACACCAAGAAACATGGGGTTTGAGCCACAGGTGACAAAAGAGATTTAAAATGAGGTATAGGTGACATAAGTCTTAATAATTGAGTAGAGGTGACAATTACTTAATTATGGATTAAGAAAGTTTGGGAAATTTTAAAATAACCCACAAGTTTTTAAATTTACACTTTGATCCAAATGTTAGTTAATATAACGGGGAACAAAGGGGAAAAGGTGTCTTTTTCTCTCTCCTCATCCATTGTTATTTTCTCTCTTCGTGATATTTGTTGTTCATTATTGCTGTTGTTTTATTGATCATCTTCTAATTTATTATCATCAACTTTAACTTCATTATCATCTTCATATTCTTCTTGCTAACCATTGTTGTGGTTGTTATTGTTGTTACCCCACCAACTACTCTTTGACCAAATTCTTACGACAAATTTTGTTTCGTAAATCACTTTTAACTTTGGAATTTACTTGAGAAGAGACTTTGGTAAGTCATATTATGCTTTTTAGTTGAATTTGTCATCTAGATAACTGTTTGTAACGCCCCAAACTTTTTTGTAGCTAAATTTTATCCCTAAAATATAAAGCATTGGCTTCTAGAATGATTTATACTTTTTTTCCAGTGGAATCCCTTAGATTTAACCTTTTCATTTCGTAGGTGATTGAATAAGTTTTTCGTCGACATAAGATCCGTCCAAAACGGACACTCGGTGAAGGAGTTATGGTTAATTTAAGTCCTAGTCGTAAAACACCGTCATTCTTGTCCTTGGCGCATCACGGGGAGGGTGTAAATGATGATGGTCAATTTTTAATAGGACTCCGCGATAGTGGCGCGTCGTGGAGTAGGCCAAATTTCCATTCGTCAATTTCTAGTGAGCCACCACGATAGTGGCGCGTTGTGGTGGCCCATGAAATTGGGCTCCCAGTTATATTTTAATACCGGTCTTATTAAAGGTATATTGAGTATTTTCCCACACCCTTCTCAGTCCAAACACGATATTTCACCCTCAATTGATCATATTACTCTTACATTCACCAAAAATATTCAAGAACACTCTCTAGGGTTCCATATTGATAATCCAAATAAATCAAGATTCAATTGTGGGTTTTTAAAATAAATTGAAGATTTGGAATCCCCAAGTCGTGGGCATCAAAAAGAATCCTTTAAATTTCTAGATAGAGGTACGTGGGGTTTATCCTAAAAAAAAAACTACATGGGCTTAAAACCAATAGAGCATGATTTTTAGATTTTTATGCATGAATTTCAAAGGAGTTTTGGAATCTATGTTCTAAATTACGTACTCCGAATGTTTTAATGTTTCAATTGTTTTGACATTGTGGTCCTATCCCCTAAATTGATTTACATGTATACATATATGTATGAAATTTGAGATTTAAGATCGTTGAGAGCATAACTTATGAACTCCCTCTCGTGTATTGAATTAAAGATTATGGTTTTATGATTTGAAAGATGTTTTCTCAATATTATAGCATCTGAGCATGATTTGAAATTGTTGAGAGGGTGTTTCTACATATAATGTGTTCTTGTGTTTAAGAGAAAGAATTGCATGTGAATTGAGAACTTTGACATGACCACCTTGTACTATACTACTGAAATGCTTGACAAAGATGAGTTCCTTGCATGTGTTTACATGAGGTTTGAGAAAGAGTTTCTTTGAATTAAATTATTGAAATGGTGGTCCCAAAACTTGTATTTTGAAAATAGAATTTACGATAGACTAATTATGGCTCAGAGATGTGACTTGCAAGTCAATGGTATGATGATACCATATGTATTTATGCCATAACAGAGTATGTTTTCAAAGTATGTTTTCAGAGCATGTTTTTAGAGTATGTTTTCAGAGACTGCATGTTTTGATAGAGTTTTAAAAAGGGGCTTAAAGAGGGTTAGGTGGTTACCCGAAGAAGGCGTGAGTTCAAGCAACTCTTAGCCTGAAACCGTATTTACCGATACGGGTAGATTATTATTGTTCGCTGGCGACGACCGTGTGGCATAGTAGATTCAGAGACTCTGACCCTTACGGCACACTTAGGTTGGGGGCTTGGCTGCCGAGTTAATGATAGTTTCCATACAGCCCATGGAATTTTCAGAGTTATAGGGTATACCACCTAGCGCAGAAGTAACACAGATTTCTCAGAGTTAAGATGATTTTTACAGAGTATTTAAAATGCCCATGTGAATTCTTACTATATGATATACTTATGAACTGTTTTAAATTACTCTCATATATGTTGAATAATAAATAATTATTTTGGATATGCTCTGCATACCAGTACATCTGTATTGACCCCTCCCCCCTACCCTACCTCCAAGTTCTGAGACTCAGTATAGGGGTCCAGATAAATAGTAGATAATTCAGACAGCTGATCAAATTATGCAGTGGTGAGCCTTCTCTATTCCAGAAGGCCTGTCTTTTTAGATCATGTTACTTATTTCAGTTTTGGTCTACTGGGGGCCTTGTCCCAGTTTCAGACAGTTGTCAGATTTTCATGTAGTAGAGATTTTGCAGACTGAGTCAGATGTTATTTAGATGTAGTTGATGTACAGTTTCCATACTTATGTTGAATTCAGAATTGACCATGTTTCCATAGTAGATTATGTTTTTGCATCTTCTTTTATTATATGAATTTGTGCATGATTACCAGATTGAGAAGGGCATTCTGGGCCTTCATGGTTTGGGATGTCCGTCACAGCCAGGCCCTAGTTTGGGTCGTGATAAACTTAGTATCAGAGCACAGTTCATTATCCCAGGGTGTCTGCGAAATCGTGTCGGGTAGAGTCTTATTTGTGGGTGTGTAGCGCGCCATACTTATAAGCAGAAAGTTGCTAGGAGTTTAAGAATGTTTCTCTTCTTTGTGATTTAGTTTGTGCTTCAGAGTCTAATCTGTCCCCTAATCAATGACCTCTTGCTTTTCAGAAAACCAGTGATGCCTCCCCGTCGCACTAATGTTAATGCTCAGGATGATGAAGTCCGTCCCACCCATAGGATGTGGACCCGTAATAGAGCTCATACCCCAGAACCTGTTCCTACTCTGGGAGTACCTCCTTTACCGACCAGTCCTCCCAAAGCTCCCCAGATGGGGGCCAATCGCACTCAGCCTCATGAAGGAGGGGTTTCTAATGCTGAATTCAGACAGTCTATTCACATGCTGGCACAGCTGGTAGCCGCAGAGACTCAGAGATCGGAGGATACTGGGTTTGTGTCTGTTACTTCTGAAGTTACTAGAGTGGGCCAGTTCATGAGAATGAACTCGCCCAAGTTCTCTGGCGCTAAGGTAGAAGAGGACCCGTAGGAGTTCGTAGATAAAATAGAGAAGATTTTCAAAGTAATGCATGATGATCAGGTGGAGGGTGCTGATCTAGCATCATACCAGCTAAAGAATATAGCGAACCAATGGTACAACGAGTGGGAAGATCAAAGGGTGACAGTGTTGAACCCACACTTTGGGACGAGTTTGTGGAAGCTTTTCTTGACCGATTCATTCCTCTGGAGCTGAGAGAAGCTACACCAGAGGAGTTCATGAACCTTAAGCAAGGTAAGATGAGTGTTTAGGAGTATACATTAAAGTTTAACCAGCTGGCCTGTTATGCTCCTGAGATAACGAGTAGTATGATGGTCCGAATTAGAAAGTTTACTTTTGGTCTTTCAGACGATCTAGTGCTTGAGTGTCAGGGAGCTATGCTGAAAAGGGATATGGACTTTGCTAGACTGTCAGTCTACATGCAGCAAGTTGAGGAGAAGAAAAAGAAGATAGTCAAATCTAGGGAAAAGGACAGGCAGGCAAAGAGAGCCAGAGCAACAAACCAGTGTCATAGTCAGTAGCAGGACGGTAATTGGGGCAGAAAATGGCAAAAGAAAAAGAATTGGGGTCATGCACAGTCAGCAGCTAGTGCTCCAGTGTCCAGACCCATAGCTGAGCAGCACACCCAGAATTTTTAGTCTAGTCAGGGGCCGAGAATACAAGGTATGCAGTCGCAGGGAAGTATAGCCCAGACCTCTCGGTCCTATCCACGGTGTGGGAGATACGGGAGGAATCATCCAGGGAGATGTCAGTTTGGCGCTTTGGTATGTTATTCATACGGCCAGCCAGGCCATATCCAGAGAGACTGTCCTGCAGGAAAGAGTAACGTTGGAGAAGACAAGTCGCAGGCAAATTCATCTGCACCACCACCTTAGAAGGGTGCCACTTCAGCCACCGAAAATAGTTGGAACCGGTTGTATGCTTTGACCAACTGCCAGGAGGCAAAGGCCTTACCAGATGTAGTCACCAGTACGTTACAAATATTTTCTCATGATGTGTATGTATTACTTAATCCCGGGTCTACCTTGTCTTATATGACCCCATACATGACTGTTGATTTTGGGTCTAAGCCTGATGTAATTGCTAAACCTTTTTCGGTTTCCACCCCGGTGAGAGATTCTATTGTGGCTAGAAGGGTGTATAAAAATTTTGTTGTGTCTATTTTCAGCCAGGATACTAAGGCAGATCTCATAGAACTTGATATGGTTGATTTTTATGACATCTTAGGGATGGACTAGCTCCATTCGTGCTATGCCACCTTGAATTGTAGGACCTGAAGAGTCACTTTTTTTTTTCGAATGAGTTTATGATAGAATGGGAGGGACATTCTCTAGCACCTAGAAGGCACTTCATATCTTATCTCAGGGCCCGTAAACTTATTTCCAAAGGTTGCTTGTATCATCTTATTTGGGCTAAAGATTCTAGTGCCGAAAGTCTCCCTCTTCAGTCTATCCCCGTAGTGAATAAATTCCCGGAAGTCTTTCCAGATGATCTCCCAGGAATACCACCTGATAGGGAGATAGATTTTGGTATTTATTTATTGCCAAATACCTGTCCTATTTCTATTCCTCCATATAGGATGGCTCCTGCAGAGCTAAAAAAGTTGAAAGAGCAGCTAGCAGATCTTCTAGATAAAGGTTTTATCCGCCCCAGTGTATCTCCCTAGGGTGCACCTATACTTTTTGTGCAAAAGAAAGATGGTTCCCTTCGTATGTAGATAGATTACTGCCAGTTAAATAAGGTTACGATTAAAAATAAATATCTCCTTCCTAGGATTGATGATCTTTTTGATCAACTTCAGGATACTAAATGTTTTTCAAAGATAGACCTTCATTCAGGATATCACCAGAAAGTTAGAGAGTCAGATATTCCCAAAATAGTTTTCTGAACCAGATACGGCCATTATGAATTCTTAGTCATGTCCTTCGGGTTGACAATGCCCCTGCAGCTTTCATGGATCTAATGAATAGGGTTTTTCATCAATTTTTGGATCTGTTTGTCATTGTATTCATTGATGACATTTTGGAATATTCTAAGAGCGAGGAGGACCATGCCAATTACCTTCGATCCATCCTTCAGACCCTTAAAAATCATAAGTTGTATGCAAAATTTTCCAAGTGTGAATTCTGGTTGAATGCTATTGTGTTCTTGGGGCATATTGTGTCTAGTGAGGGGATTAAGGTTGATCCCTAAAATATTGAAGCAGTGAGAAAATGGCCCAGACCCACGACTCCAACCGACATTCGGAGCTTCTTAGGTTTGGCGAGTTATTACAGAAGATTCGTCGAGATTTTTTCCTCCATAGTTGTACCACTTACTAAGTTGACTCAAAAAAAGGTGAAGTTTTTGTGGTCTGACTCTTGTGAGAATAGCTTTCAGAAGTTGAAAGAAAAGTTGACTACTGCTCCTGTTCTGACTCTTTTGGAGGGTATAGAAGGTTTTATTGTATACTGTAATGCATCCCGAGTGGGACTTGGGTGTGTTCTTATGCAGCACGGTAAGGTAGTGGCTTATACATCTAGGCAATTAAAGGTTCATGAACAGAACTACCCTACTTATGACTTGGAGTTAGCGGTTGTGGTTTTTGCACTTAAGATCTGGCGGCACTATTTGTATGGGGTACATATTGATATATTTACTGACCACAAGAGTTTACGATATTTTTTCTCATAGAAAAAATTAAATCTCAGGCAGAGGTGGTGATTGGAACTTTTAAAAGACTATGACATGAGCCTGCACTATCATCCGGGCAAGGCAAATATGTAGTCGATGCCCTCAGCAGGTTATCTATGGGCAGTCTTTCTCATGTGGGGAAAGAAAAGAGGGAGATGGTGAAGGATATTCACCGACTTGCAAATCTAGGAGTGGGACTTTTGGATTCCGAGGATGGAGGAGTGGTTGTTCATGAGATAGCTAAATCTTCCCTTTATGTAGAAGTCAAAGAGAAGCAGGTTGAAGATCCCATCTTGATGCAGATCAGGAAAGATGTGGGTCAACAAAAGGTATTGTCTTTTGAAATTGGTGGTGATGGATACCAGGGTAGATTGTGTGTGCCAGATGTAGATGGTCTGAGAAAGATAATCCTTGATGAAGCTCACACATCTAGGTATGTTGTTTACCTTGGATTTACTACGATGTATCAGGATTTGAAAACCATTTATTGGTGGAATAATATGTAGCATGATTTGGCTAACTATGCTGCCAAGTGTTTGAATTGTCAATAAGTTAAAGTGGAACATTTGAGGCCAGGTGGTTCTTCTCAAGAGATAGCTTTGCCTTTGGGGAAGTGGGAGATGATTAATATGGACTTCATTACAGGACTTCCGAGGTCCCAAAACCAGTATGATTCCATTTGGGTGATTGTAGATAAGTTAACCAAGTCATCTCACTTTTTACCTGTCAGGACAAATTATTCAGGAGAGGATTATGCTAAGCTGTTCATTACAGAAATAGTTCATTTGCATAGGGCAGTTGTGTCCATCGTATCTGACAGAGGTACACAGTTTTCTTCATAGTTTTGGAGATCATTTCAAAAAGGTTTAGGTACCCAAATGACTTGGAGCACGACTTTTCACCCTCAGACAAATGGGCAAGCTGAGCGCACCATCCAAACCTTTGAGGATATGTTGAGGGTCTGCATGATTGATTTTAAAGGTAGTTGGGTAGAGCACTTGCCATTGATAGAGTTCGCATATAATAATCGTTTTCATTCTAATATTAAGATGGCACCTTTTGAGGCATTGTATGGAAGAAAATGTAGGTCCCCGATAGGATGGTATGAAGTAGGTGAGATGCAGATATTTTGGCCTGATCTTGTTCATCAGGCAATAGAGGATGTGAAAGTCATTAGAGAACGACTTTGTCAGAAGTCCTACGCCGATGTTAGGAGAAGAGATCTAGAGTTTGAGGTTGGAGATTGGGTGTTTCTAAAGGTTTCTCCCATGAAGGGAGTCATGCGATTCAGGAAGAAAGGTAAGCTGAGTCCTCGCTATATAGGACCATACAGATTGTGAGAAGGATAGGTGGAGTTGCATATGAGTTAGAATTGCCAGCTAGTTTGGGTTCGGTTCATCCGGTATTTCATATATCTATGTTGAAGAAGTGTATTGAAGACCATTCTTTAGTATTGCCTGTCAAAGAAATCAAAGTGACAGACTCCTTATCCTATGAAGAAGAAGCCCATAGAGATTTTAGATCGCTAAGTTAGAAGATTGAGGAACAAAGAGATAGTCTCAGTTAAAGTGTTGCGGAGAAACCAAAACATTGAAGAAGCAACTTGGGAATCAGAAGTTGACATGAGAGCTAGATACCTAAACCTTTTTTATCCAATGGACAACAAAATGGAAGGTACAATCCATACCTTATTCTTTCTATGCCTTAGTATGCTTGAAATTATGCTTGTCTGTATCCCGTGTTAACATTCGGGGACGAATGTTCCCAAAGGTGGGATATTGTAACGCCCCAAAGTTTTTCTTAGCTAAATTTTGCCCCTAAAATATCAAGCATTGGCTTTTAGAATGATTTATACTTTTTCCTAGTGGAATCCCTTAGATTTCAAGTTTTCATTTCGTAAATGATTGAATAAGTTTTCCGTCGACATAAGACGCGTCCAAAACGGATACTCGGTGAAGGAGTTATGGTTAATTTAAGTCCTAGTCATAAAACACTGTCATTCCTGTCCTTGGCGTATCACGGAGAGGGTGTAAATGACGATGGTCAATTTCCAGTGGGACTCCACGATGGTGGCGCATTAGGGAGTGGGCTAAATTCCAATTCATCAATTTCTAGTGAGCCACCACGATAGTGGCGCGTCGCGGTGGCCCATGAAATTGGGCTCCCAGTTATATTTTAATACCGGTCTCATTAAGGGTATATTGGGTATTTTTCCACACCCTTATCAGTACAAATACGAGATTTCACCCCCAATTGAGCATATTACTCATACATTCACCAAAAATATTCAAGAACACTCTCTAGGGTTCCATATTGATAATCCGAATAAATCAAGATTCAACCGTGGGTTTTTAAAACAAATTGAAGATTTAGAATCCCCAAGCCATGGGCATCAAAAAGCATCCTTTAAATTTCTAGATAAAAGTACATGGGGTTTATCCTAAAAAAAAACTACATGGGCTTAAAACCATTAGAGAATGATTTTTAGATTTTTATGCATGAATTTCAAAGGAGTTTTGGAATCTATGTTCTAAATTACGTACTCCGAATGTTTTAATGTTACTATTGTTTTGACCTTGTGGTCCTATCCCCTAAATTGATTTACATGTATACATATATGTATGAAATTTGAGATTTAAGATTGTTGAGAGCATAAATTATGAACTCTCTCTCGTGTATTGAATTAAAGATTATGGTTTTGTGATTTGAAAGATGTTTTCTTAATATTATAGCATCTGAGCATGATTTGAAATTGTTGAGAGGGTGTTTCTTAATATAAATGTGTTCTTGTGTATAAGAGAAATAATTGCATGTGAATTGAGAACTTTGACATGACTACCTTGTACTGTACTACTGAAATGCTTGACAAAGATGAGTTTTTTGCATGTATTTATATGAGGTTTGAGAAAGAGTTTCTTTGAATTAAATTATTGAAATGGTGGTCCCAAAACTTGTGTTTTGAAAACAGAGATTTACGATAGACTAATAATGGCTCGGAGATGTGACTTGCAAATCAATGGTATAACGATACCATATGTATTTATGTCATAACAGAGTATGTTTTCAAAGTATGTTTTCAGAGCATGTTTTCAGAGTATGTTTTCAGAGACTGCATGTTTTGATAGAGTTTTAAAAAGAAGCTTAAAGAGGGTTAGGTGGTTACCCGAAGAAGGCGCGAGTTCAAGTAACTCTTACCCTGAAATCATATTTACCGATACGGGTAGATTATTATTGTACGTTGGCGACGGCCGTGTGGCGTAGTAGATTCAGAGACTCCGACCCTTGCGGCACACTTAGGTTGTGGGCTTGGATGCCGAGTTAATGGCAGTTTCCATATAACCCATGGAATTTTTAGAGTTGTAGGGTATACCACCTAGCGCAGAAGTAACACAGATTTCTCAAAGTTGAGATGATTTTTATAGAGTCTTTAAAATGGCCATGTGAATTCTTACTATACGATATACTTATGAACTATTTTAAATTGCTCTCATATATGTTGAATAATAAATGATTATTTTGGATATGCTCTGCGTACTAGTATATCTGTATTGGCCCCTCCCCCCTCTCCCCTACCTCTCAGGTTTTAAGACTCAATCTAGGAGTCCAGATAAGTAGTAGATAATTCAGACAGCTAATCAGATTGTGCAGTGGTGAGCCTTCTCTATTCCAGAAAGCCTGTCTTTTTAGATTATGTTACTTATTTTAGTTTTGGTCTACTGGGGGCCTTGTCCCAGATTTAGACAATTGTCAGATTTTTATGCAGTAGAGATTTCGTAGAATTAGTCAGATGTTATTTAGATGTAGTTGATTTACAGTTTCCATACTTATGCTGAATTCAGAATTGACCATGTTTCCGTAGCAGATTATGTTTTCGCATTTTCTTTTATTATATGAATATTATACATGATTATCATATAGAGAAGGGCGTTCCGCGCCTTCATGGTTTGGGATGTTCATCACGGCCAGGCCCTAGTTCAGGTCATGACACTGCTAGTGTGTTATTTTTTCAACAATAGCTAGCACGCGAACATGAATGCAATATAAGAGGAATTTATTTAAACAGATCCATTATCTACGGCACCAGATAAATGTTCTGTTATAACAGTTGACTCATGTTGGATTCATGTTTATGGTTCTAGGTGCCCGTAATATGAATCGATTAGATGGGTATTCTGTTGCACCAGATTAGTAATCTGTTCCAATAGATAAATAATCTGTTTCATCAGATTACTAATATGTTTCGAACAACAAAATACAACTCCTGTCACAAACCTAATAGATAACTCATATGTTCTTGCTATTGATACTGGAATCAAATTATTCCTTAATTGTGGACATGTCATTCATTAAGAAATAGAAATAGACAACACGAAAATTAAATAAGAAATAAAAAGTCAAGTGCATCAAACATAAATTTTTATAAAACAAAAAAATACATAGATAAAAGAAAAAAAAAGCTTAATTATTATTATCATCATTATTATTTGTATGGCCAGCCGGTCAATCTTCAACCAGCAGCAGTAGCGCCCTCCTCAGCCTGCGAATCTCCCGCAGCATCCTTACTCTGACGGCGGCCAACTCCCAATGCAGGTCATGAACCTCCTTCTGAAATTCCCACATGGCGTCTCGTGAAATAGCGACATCCCACACAGGATCAGCCATATCTAGAAAATGCATAAGTTGACAAAACACACGTAAAAACAAAAGTAAAGAAAAGAAAGAATTTGAATGTAATGTAATATACAATGAATATTTACACAAAATTCAAAAAAAAAAAACCTTACCAGAGACAGGAAAAAGCTATCAAGTCCTTGAAGAGAAAGTAGTTGAAGGTGTAACAAGAGCAAGGAATAAATAGTGTGTAGTAGAACAAACAACTGAGTAAGGAGGGACCTATTTATAGAGGATTGAACTTGAATGAGTTAGGCAAAAAATCGCAACTGTTCAACTCCATTTATTAATGACATTCTTGATTACTATAAAAAGTTATGACTTAATTAAATTAAGCAATATTGTGATAAGTCGTGACTTTTCAGCTTTATTATTATTAATAATTAGTTCTTTATAGGAACCATTTTTACACTGAGTTGGAAAATAGATTATATATCTGTTGCATCAGATAACTCATTTGTGACAACAGATATATAATCTGTTGCAACAAATAGATAACTTGTTGCATGAGATAATATATTTGTTGCAACATATAATCTATATATCTTTTTTTTAAAATTATCTTCATGACATCCAAATTTTCTGACTTTTTAATTATATAAATTTATAAATTTATAAAGTAGATTTAAAGGCGCAACTGTTCACCTCAATTTATTAATGATATTTTTTATTACTGTAAAAAGTTATGACTTAATTAAATTAAGCAATATTGTGATAAGTCATGACTTTTCAGCTTTATTATTATTAAAATAGTAAGTTCTTTCCAGGAACCATTTTTTTTACACTGAGTTGGACAATAGATTATATATCTGTTGCATCGGTTAAATCATCTGTTACAGCAGATATATCATCCGTTGCAACAAGTAGATAACTTGTTGCATCAGATAATATATCTGTTGCAACATATAATATATATATTTTAAAAAAAAATTATCTTCATGACACCCAAATTTTTTGAATTTTTAATTATATAAATTAATAAGCAAATTTAAAGGCACAACTGTTCACCTTCATTTATTAATGACATTCTTGATTACTGTAAAAAGTTATGACTTAATTAAATTAAGCAATATTGTGATAAGTCATGACTTTTCAGCTTTATTATTATTAAAAGGCTAAACCCATCGATAGCCCCTCAAACTTGTCCCTAAAATTCACTTAGGCCTCTAAACTAAGGCTTGTACCTATTAAACCCCTAAACTCCCTAATTTGGTTCCAATTGAGCATTTTTTGCCCACATGGCATTGCGCGTGTAGTGCACTTCGGGAAGCGCGGAGGTGCATTTTTTAATTAAATTACAAATAAAAATGTGTCAAGTGGCACTGAGGGCCCCAAAAATATTAATTAAAAAATTTATATTTAAATAATTTTATTAATATAATTTTTAATTATTATAATTTCTTAATTCTTTTTTTTATAAAAAACACCCCACCCTCCTTATGTCATCTTCTTCACAGCACCCCACCCCCACCCCCTGCGTCTCTACCCCACCCCGTGTCTTCATCGTTTCAACCTCACCCTACCCCCGCGTCTTCGTCGTCACCCCCTTCCCCCCACCCCACATCTTTACATGAACAAATTCTTTTTAATCCACCATAATTATTTCCATTTCTTAAAAAATTTCAACAAGAGTCACTTTTTATCCTCCATTTGTATCACCAATTCTTGAAAAATTACAACAAATTTCAATAAAGATCACTTTTTTCTCCAAAAAAGATCACTTTTATCACCATTTGTTTTTTTTCCTCCACAAGAAAGATCACTTTTTTTTTCCATTAATATCACTATTTTATAAAATTTTTTAATAAAACTAACTTTTTTATAGACTCTTTTTGAATTCTTGAAGTAGATTTAAACAAAAATTTTGTGTGTGTATTTTTTAGGATCATGGAGAAGCAAGATTCACTTTAATGGAGACGAAGAGGAAGAGGGGGGATGATTAACGCTGGGGAAGGTGGGGGCTGGGGTGCGGGGCTGGACTGGGGAAGGTGGGGGTTTCTAAAAGATTTTATAATTTCTTTTTAATAATTAGTTTTTAATTTTTATTTTATAAATAATTTTATATTTATTTTTTAATAATTTGAATCATCAATGCCATTTTTTTATTTTTATTTTTTAAAAAAATTTATAATATATTTTTAATAATCAGTTTTTTATTTTTATTTTTTAAATAATTTTATAATCTATTTTTAATAACTAGTTTTTTATTTTTATTTTTTAAATAATTTTATAATTATTTTTTAATAATTGGAATCCTCAATGCAATTTTTTATTTTTATTTTTTAAAAATTTAATGATTTATTTTAAATAATCAATTTTTTTTATTAATCAATTTTTATTTTTATTTTTTAAATAATTTTATAATTATTTTTTAATAATTGGAATCCTCAATGCAATTTTTTATTTTTAGTTTTATTGTTAAAATAATTTTATAATTATTTTTGAATAATTTGAATCCTCAATGTTATTTTTTATTTTTATTTTTTAAATTTTTAAATAATTTTTCTAATAATTATTTTTTTATTTTTATTTTTAAAATAATTTTTTAATTATTTTTTAATAATTTGGATCTTCAATGAATTTTTTTATTTTTTTTAACAATCATTTTTTTATTTTTTTATTTTTAAATTTTTTTGATAATTATTTTGTAATAATTTTTTTTAATTTTTAATTTATTTTTAATAATGAGTTTTTTTATTTTTTAAATAATTATATAATTAGTTTTTATTAATTATCGAACCCGTAATGCCACGTGGCAACTTCTAATTAGCCCTTTTTGCCACATCAGCGCGTGTGTACAACACACACTTTGAGCTTTTAGGTGATTGGGCAAAAAGTGCCCAATTGGAACCAAATTGGGGGGGTTTAGGGGTTTAATAGGTACAGGCCTTAGTTTAGGGGCCTAAGTGAATTTTAGGGACAAGTTTGAGTGGCTATCGTTGGGTTTGGCCTTATTAAAATAATTAGTTCTTTCGAGGAATCATTTTTTTTACATTAAGTTGGACAACAGATTATATATCTGTTGCATTAGATAAATCATCTGTTACAACAGATATATAATCCGTTGCAACAAATAGATAACCTATTGCATCAGATAATATATCTGTTCAATTTATAATATATATACTCCCTCCGTTTCGTTTTAGTTGGCCGTCTTTCTAAAAATATTTGTTTCAATTTGGTTGTTCATTTGATGAGATCAAGAGAATTTTATTATGTTCTTTCAATACTACCCTTAACATTAAATAACTAAACAAAGTGTATTTACTCAAACATATATTTTCAAAGCATAATTAATAAGGCTAATTTGGTAAAATAAACCCCTAATTAAGATTTTCTTAATGGGTGTGCCAAGTCAATAGAGGCCAACTAATATGAAACGGAGGGAGTATTTTGTTAAAAAATAAATTATCTTCATGACATTCAAATTTTCTGACTTTTTAATTATATAAATTAATAAAGCAGATTTAAAGGCACAACTGTTCACCTCCATTTATTAATGACATTCTTGATTACTGTAAAAAGTCATGACTTAATTAAATTAA
>NC_061117.1:121512353-121513392 GCF_002878395.1 Capsicum annuum
TAATGGGTGTGCCAAGTCAATAGAGGCCAACTAATATGAAACGGAGGGAGTATTTTGTTAAAAAATAAATTATCTTCATGACATTCAAATTTTCTGACTTTTTAATTATATAAATTAATAAAGCAGATTTAAAGGCACAACTGTTCACCTCCATTTATTAATGACATTCTTGATTACTGTAAAAGTTATGACTTAATTAAATTAAGCAATATTGTGATAAGTCATGACTTTTCAGCTTTATTATTATTAAAACAATTAGTTCTTTCCAGGAATCATTTTTTTTTACACTGAGTTGACAACAGATTATATATCTATTACATCAGATAAATCATCTGTTACAACAGATATATCATCCGTTGCAACAAATAGATAACCTGTTGCATCACATAATATATCTGCTCAATTTATAATATATATACTCCCTCCGTTTCATTTTAGTTGGCCATCTTTCTAAAAATATTTGTTTCAATTTGGTTGTCCATTTGATGAGATCAAGAGGATTTTATTATGTTCTTTCAATACTACTCTTAACATTAAATGACTAAACAAAGTGTATTTACTCAAACATATATTTTCAAAGCATAATTAATAAGGCTAATTTGGTAAAATAAACCCCTAATTAAGATTTTCTTAATGGGTGTGCCAAGTCAATAGAGGCTAATATAAAACGAAGGGAGTATTTTGTTAAAAAATGAATTATCTTCATAACATCCAAATTTTCTGACTTTTTAATTATATAAATTAATAAAGCAGATTTAAACACACAACTGTTCACCTCCATTTATTAATGACATTCTTGATTACTGTAAAAAGTCATGACTTAATTAAATTAAGCAATATTGTGATAAGTCATGACTTTTCAGCTTTATTATTATTAAAATAGTTAGTTCTTTCCAGGAACCGTATTTTTTTACACTGAGTTGGACAACAGATTATATATCTGTTGTATCATATAAATCATCTGTTACAACAGATATATCATCCGTTACAACAAATAAATAACTTGTTGCATCAGATATATTATCTGATGCAGCATATA
>NC_061117.1:121516392-121531756 GCF_002878395.1 Capsicum annuum
TTTTTTTACACTGAATTGGACAACAGATTATATATCAGTTGCATTAAATAAATCATCTGTTACAACAGATATATCATCCGTTGCAACAAATAGATAACCTGTTGCATCAGATAATATATTTGTTGCAACATATAATAAATATATTTTAAAAAAATTATCTTCATGACATCCAAATTTTCTGACTTTTTAATTATATAAATTAATAAAGAAGATTAAAAAACAAGAATATTTCTGGTGAGTTTTTTACGGTTTAAATTGTATTTATCATTTATTTCATTATTCTTTTCTGTGAAAAGAAATGACTTAATTAAATCATGCTGGGGAGTTTTTTTATTATTGTGACAAGTCATGACTTTTCAGCTTATTAAATTTAACTAACCTTTTTCTCAATTTAAAAATTGAATACACCTAGTTTTCAATAACCGTTTCTTTAATAACCATTTTTATTAATTGAGTTATGGCAATAGATTGTATATCTGTTGCATCAAATAACTCATCTGTTTCAACAGATATACCATCTGTTGCTATAAATCGACCATCTATTTAAGGAGCTTTTTTTTATTTCTTCTAACTGATTCATCAGTCGCAACAGATGAGGAATTTGATGCATCAGCAGCATTTTTTATTTTTGTTTGTTGAATGTGTTTAGACAAAAGTCACAGTCACGACTATTCATTCATTTTTTTCTTAACAATCATATCATCATATATCTTAATTAAATTAATCCAATTTTGTGACTTTTTAAAAATTAAATAATCTTTCTTTATGATTATAATATCATTTAGTTCCTTATTATTTATTAACGAACCATTCTTAGGAGAATTTCTCATCATGACTTTTCACCACCATCTGTTGCCACAAGTGCTCAATCCCTACCTCCAACTGTCGACATGTTGAGAATAGGAAATAAATAGAATGATAATTAAATATTGAATAAGAATTAAAAATTCAAAGTCGACCAAACCAAACCAAACATATATATGAATTTTTTTGAATCCCTTATAAGTAGATCGGATATAAAAAAGGAAAATACATACGCTAAAATAAAGAAAAAACATAACCTAATTATTATTACTACTACTATTATTATTATTGTCAACCTGATAATTTTCCTCCGGCAGCAGCTGGGCCCTCCTCAGCCTTGCTCCGAAGTTCGATCAAATCCCTCTGGAGTTCATCAAACTGCCTTTGAAGTTCCTGCAAGGACTCGATATGAATCTTCTTGTACGAATCTGGATCAGCCATATTAGTATTGTAAGTATAGTAGAATGAATGAGTGAGTGAGAGGAGACCGGAGGGACTTATTTATAAAATGATTGAATTGGAAGGGACTGGATTTAGTCAAATAAAAAGTCATGACTGTTCATATCCCTTAATTAAATAAAACTGGTGACTTTTTGAATATGTAAATTAAAAAAAAAGATCTAAAGACAACATTTTATCTTTTTACTGTATTTTGAAAAGAGTCAGAATGGTAATCTGTTGCAAAATATATTCCACCTGTCAGATAACTTACAAATTATTGACAATCTGTTGCAACAAATGGATATATCAGTTTGCTTTTCCATCAGATATGGCGTCTGTTGCATTTGCTAGTCATCTGTTTATTCAATTTCACGGAGAGCAATCGATTTTTCTAAACACTTCTTGGCCAAACTCAATTTTTACTTTTTGATTGCTTCTCTTTTTTTCTTTGCATCCTTCAAGCTGGCCTCCAAATTCAATTTTTGCTCTTGGATTGATGGCAAAAATTGAATTTAGAGGACATCTTGAAGGATGCAAAGAAAAAAAGAGAATCAATCCAAGAGCAAAAATTAAGTTTGGCCAAGAAGTGTTTAGAAAAATCGATTGCTCTCAATGAAATTGAATAAACAAATGACTAGCAAATGCAACAAACTCCACAGCTGATGGAAAAGAAAACTGATATATCTATCTGTTGCAACAGATTATCCATATATTGTAAGTTATCTGACAGGTGGAATATATTTTACAACAGATTACCAATCTGTCTCTTTCCGAAATACAATAAAAAGATAAAATATTGTCTTTAGATCCGGGTTTTTTTATTTACATATTCAAAAAGTCACCAATTTTATTTAATTAAGGTATATGAACAGTCGTGGCTTTTTGTTAGACTAAGTCAAGTCACCACTTCCAATTCAATCATTTTGTCATTGTGGTCGTTAAGCTTAGTATAGAGCTCTTGATCTTTTGTGATTTTGTCAATGAGAACCACTTTCTTTCTTGGCAGCTTTCTTATAATACTTCTCTTGGTCCTTCTTAGCTCTACGCAAGGTCAAGGAGAAGTATGGAAGGTTCTCTTTGAGTTTTTCCAACGCAAGCGCTCTCTCGGATGATAAATCCTGTGCTGCAGCATATATGGATAGTGCAGCACTCAATACAGAATAGTTTTCTGGTAGAAGCAAGTCTTAAGGGAAATAATCAATAATCTATTGATATCACCTTTCACTGTGTAAAGCAGTTCTGTTGATATCTTGTCTTCTGTGGAGAAGATTGATCAGAAGAAAAACCAAGTGATTGAGATCGTTTAATTTGTTGACTAACTCGAGCAAAGACATCTTCTGGATTATCAAACTTAACAGGGCATTTTGGTGGTTCAATAATATCAGATGTCTTGTTTCCGGTATTAGCTGATGATGGGGAGATTCTGCCTTCCTCACCATCCTGAAAAGAAAAAGCACTCAAAATTAGATGGAGTATCTCTATATAATGTCACAAGATGAACTAAATCTAGCATTCAGTTTTTCCTTCTTATTCCTTCCCTTTTTATCTTCTCACTTTTATCAGATCCAAAATTTTTCTTTCTTCGGATACTTGATAATGCATTGGAAATTGCTTTCTTTCTCCTTTTAGCCTTAATCTCTAATGGAGTGAATGAAACTGAAATCCTCTTTGATCGAATGACTAGATGACACTACTGTTAGATATCAATTCCTTTACATCAGCAGTTAATACATTAATAGTATTAATCATACCATCATGTTTTGCCTTGCACTCTTCACATTTTCTTGCACAAGATAAGCAAGGAGAGGCAAGATTGATCATTCTTCTACCATATAGAGGACAATATATCCGTTATGCAAAAGTCTACACCATTGCCAGAAATTCTTGCCACAGCGAAAGTCTGTAGAAGGCATGACAAATAAACATGACCAACATCCGCATTAAATCTTAACAAGGTATAAGAACCATATTCATGATCCTTCAGCCTTATCAGTTTGGACCTACCAAACTTAACTGTAAAATTATAGATATCTTGTTTGAATAATCTATGACTAATCGATAAAAACAGCATTCACAAAATCAGTGTACTCTATGTGTGTTTCCACGATAACATTATCAGTAATATATACCTCCCACATATGAAGTGGTTTCATCTGTATTCAGTTTATTCCTCCGAATCTATCTTTATTGTAGCCTCTTGTGATGGCCAGGCAAAAGTTGATCAACTTTCAGTTTCTTTTATATTTACAAAGAAGAAGGAAAAAAATTATGTCATAGAAAGAAAATTATCCATCTGTTGCAATAGATCTAGATTTTGTTGCATCAGATGTGGAGTCTGTTGCGTCAGATGTGGAGTCTGATGCAACAGATCTGGAGTCTGTTGGAATACATAGCAGCTTTGTTGGTGGTTTGATTTGTTTCAACAATTGCTCTGTCTGTTGCAACATCAACAACAGAATAAATTACAAACAATAAATAAAAAACATCAACAACAAAGAAAACAACAATATTTGTTCCAACAATATCATCAACAACAAAGAAGCATACATCCTATGTTCCAACACCATCAACAACTAGGGACAGACCCACATGGATTCCTCTGGGTGTGCGAGCACAGACTGAACTTGTATCGAACTTTATATATGTATATGGAAATTAAGAAAGAACGTATATAATCTAATCAGTGAGAACCCATAGTAAGAGTTGTTTGGTTAGTCTAGTTGTTGTTTATGGGTTCTTAAGGCAATTTATTTCTTTTGGTCTTGAGTTCAATTCCCACTCAGCTCATATTGTTTTAGTTTTGGTAACCAACTCTTCTCTCCTTATTCACTTTAAACTTTCTTTTATTTTTTTCTCTCTTACTCCTTGTGTTGATTGTTCGAACTCTACTATTTTTAAGCTAAGAAGCACCCATCTTCTAAAAAACCTGGATCCGCCACTGTCAACAACATCACACCACAAGTTTCAACAATGCCAACCTTACCAACAACATCAATAACAGCATCAACAACAAAGAAACAAATAAAATACATAAAAAAATAATACTGCCAACAAGGCTTTTAAACTTCTCCCAACAGATGACTTTTTTCCGCATCTTGTAATAAAAATTCTCGATTTGTTTATTCAACAATTAAAAGTTCCTTCAAATTTTTTAAATAAATATGATATGGGAAAATGGTAATTAAATAAAAAAAATATAAATAACTTGCAAGAAGAAAATGAGAATGAAAAAGCAATAGTGAATCATACCTTAATGTCAAAAGGGAGTCAACACAGCAATTTCAGTTGAGGAATCTAAGATACAGATATGAATCGATTTAGATCCGAATGAAAATTTATGAGAAAGAGGAGAGAAAAAAGGCTGTGATAACCCTAAAGAGGATAGAAAGAAAAAAATGAGAGACGAATAAAATAAATTTAGGGCTGAAGGAGAGATGAGATAATTCTAATTTCTAGATGTACTACCCTTAATATTAAATGACTAAACAAAGTGTATTTATTCAAATTTATATTTTTAAAGCATAATTAATAAGGCTAATTTGGTAGTAAAATAAACTCCTAATTAATATTTTCTTAATGCGTGTGCCATGTCAATAGGGGTCAACTATAATATAATATGAAACGAAAGAAGTATTAGGAGTTTCAATATTCATTAATTAATATTCACTTATAATTTGAGGGGCACGAGGAAGAAAATGGGTGACATTGAAAAGACAGGACAAGACTACTCAATGAGATTTTTGAGTTATCCAAGAAATATTTTTTACCGCCTTTAGTAGTACTACTACTTTATCTACTCAGACAGAAGCTTAATTTAAAATTAAAAGAAAAAAAAAATTTCAAACAGATTTGTCGTCTGTTGCAACAGATATAAATATCTATTTAAAAAATCCCAACAGCTCAGTCATCTATGACAACAGATGGAAATGTCCATTTGATAACTAAATCAGAAATTTCATTTGTTACTGTAGATATCAATATCTGTTTGAAAATTTCCAACAGCTCAGTCATCCATCATAACAGATGCAAATGTCTATTTGATAATTAAATCAGATATATCATCTGTTGCAACATATATTGTTATCTATTTGAAATTCTCCAACAGCTCAGTCATTTGTTGCAACAAATTTCATAGCAATTGATTTAGGTGGAACTAGGGATGAAAGAATGAGCTCCTCATTAACTTAATGTTAAGATTAACAATAGTACCTACATCGATCTAGGTGGAACGAGGGATGAATGAATGAGCTCACAGGTTCAACTACAGATCCGATTGAGTTGTTGCATTTGCATGGTGTTAGTATTGCATTCATCTCGACCCGAATCGTCTATCGATCACTCTGAGTTAAAATGAGTTCTCATTATCTTAATGTTAAGATTAATAATAGTACTTACATCGATCTATGTAGAACTAGGGATGAATGAATGAGCTCAAAGGGTCAACTACAACTTCAATAAAGTCTTTTGGCAATTGCATGATGAGACAGTACTGCGTTTCTCCCGAAAAAAGTCATCGATCGATCACTCTGAGCTGAACCAATTCTTACTACCACATGTGTTCAACTAATACCGTAATTGAATAATCTGGGACTAGGGGTGAGTTCTCATAGGGTCAACTGTAACTTTAATTGAGTCTTTTGGAAATTGCATCATGAGACGGTACTGCGTTTCTCCCGACAAGAGTCGTCGATCGATCACTCTGAGCCGAACCAATTCTTACTACCTCATATATTTAACTAATACCTTAATTGATTAATCTAGGACTAAGGGTGAGTTCTCATAATGTCAACTACAATAGATGACAGCCCCTATTTGATAATTTACAACAGATGAGTAATTTATTATGACATTGACTTAAACTATTTGATAATTTATAACAGATAGGTCATCTGTCGCAATAGATGACTTAATCTATTTGATAGTTTACAATGGATTCATGATCTATCATAACAAATGACATAATTTGTTTGATAGTTTATAACAGATGCATAATATGTTGCAACAGATTACCTAATCTATTTGATTTGATCCAACAGAAAAGACATCTATTGCAACAGGTTGAACATTTGTTTATATATAATTCAATTAAGTTCATATGTTAGACTAAGACCTTAATTGAATGTGAGTTTTCATAGAGTCAACTACAACTTTACTTGAGTCTTTTGGCAATTGCATGATGAGACGATACTCGTTCCTTCCAACCAGAGTCGTCGATCGATCACTCTAAACCAAACCGATTCTTACTACCTCATATGTTAGACTAATACCTTAATTGATTAATCTAGTACTAGGGTACTAATACCTAAATTGAATAATCTAGGACTAGGGGTAAGTTCTCATAGGGTTAATTATCGATTAATCTAGGACTAGGGGTGAGTTCTTATAGGGTCAGCCACAACAGATGGCAGCGCCTATTTGATAATTTACAACATATGGGTAATCTGTTGTGATATATGACAATCTATTTGATAATTTACAACAGATGGGTAATCTATCACAATAGATAACTTAATTTGTTTGATAATTTACAACAGATTTGTAATCTGTTGTTACCTAATCTGATTGATAATTTATAATAAATGAGAAATCTGATGCAACATGTTGAACATTTATTTTTTACAATTTCAATTGAGTTCATATGTTAGACTAATAGTACCTAAATTGATTAATCTAGGACCAGGGGTGAGTTTTCATAGGGTCAACTAGAGTACTCGATCAACTACAACTTTAATTATTTTTATACAATTTCAATTGAATTACCCTTTTCGTAATTACATGATGAGAGGGTTAAAAATTACGCATATATTTTATGATTTTTTTAAAATAATTAAGATCAATTCAGACCAAATTAACATTTTCAAAACTTGTCATTCTTTTTCAAAATATAAATCAACCCATACAAAATGTTTCATCATTTCAAATCTTGAGGTCTCGCTTTTTCTCTCTTATTCTCACTCAAAAATACAGTAAAGACAACAACTACTCAAAAAATTTGCTCAACCCTCCATAACAGATCACTTTTCTTCTCATTTCCGACCACATAGGTGTTATTTTCAACTTCATTCTTGCTTGTATCAGTCATTTTCTTTGTCTTCATAGGCAATAGAGTTCGAGAAGAGCTCTATATTTGTTATTTTTTTCTAAAAAACAAGGGCTATTAAGTTAATGATGAAAAATAAAACTTTTAGTTGTATTATCTTCGAGAATGGGTTTACAATTTTGAGTTTTGATGGTAAAATTATAGAAAGAACTCGATAAATCCCTAGTTCTTATCACAGTGTTCCGTTGACTATCATGGTATTATTGGATGGTGTTTGTGGTGGTGGTGGTGGTCGTCGTCGTCATTATAGTGGAACTGGTGGTGGCATTGGTTAGTGGTGTTTGTGGTGGCTGTTGGTGGTGTCGGTATTCGTGGTGTTTGTTTGTTGGCATTAGTTGGTGGTGTTTGTGGTGGTGGCTGTTGGTGTGTTAGTATTCGTGGTGTTTGTAATGTATTTTTTAAAATTTATGCATACATCAATTGTAATGTAACTTTTTTTTCTTTGTTTGTAGGTAAAACATGTCTCCCTAAAGAAAAGAAAGTGAAAGTGGATCAATTTCTAATCACCCAAAAAAAAAGGCTACATTACAAAGGGATTCGGAGGAGCTTCCTAAATAATCTCAGTCAGGGAAAAGTAAAGCGAAGGAGAGATATGAAAACAACATTGAGGGAGGTGGACAAGGGTCTGTAGATGGTGATGAAGAAAATAAAAATGAGAAAGAGAAGGAATTGGAGAATGAGAAAGAGAAAGAGGATGATCATCAACATGATGATAATGGATCACCAATGGGGCGTGAATTAATATCGACATCCCAGCATAATCCTGCCAAAATTTTTAGTATTGACAGGTTTCAAGTTGCGATGCCGATAAATGACTCAGAAGCAAAATAACTAACTAGTCAAATTGTATTAAATGTCAGATGGGGAAAATTTTTGAACATTTTATGAAAAATATGAAGAATGAAAACATAGGCAGACTTTTTAAAAAGAGCTGCTTTGGACGCTTTCTTGAGCTGTCTGAGCACCCCTCTGCCCGTATCCATTTCCCTATGACGATGGTATATTGTCTTCTCAAGCGCAAGATCAAGTACGTGGGGGATGATAAAGATCCAAAGGAGGGGGCAAAAAGAGAATGGGTGAAATCTAGATCAACTACTGTGGCATGCCTGTTTGTTTTGGCTTGCAAGAGTTTTCCATAGTGACGGGCTTGAGATGCCATCGTCCAGAATGACCACCACCCCACAAATGATCCAAGGCAAGTAAATGCAAATAAAAATTAGATGGGTTGTTTGACATTGCTCGACGTGGATACAAAGAATTGGATTTGTTGATAGATCTCGAGGATAAAACTATACCAGACCAGTACAGGGAGAAATTGTGCTTAGTTTGGTTTGCCCATTCGGTTATATTGGCAAGAGACGTCAACAAGGTCATAGAAGATGATTTATTGGCGCGTGCTGAGGATTTTGATAAATTCAACAACTATCCCTGGGAATATGACAGCTTCTACTTGACTGTACAATATTTACTGACAAAGCTATTCTCAGGGACGACCACATTATACGGCTTTCCTTGGGCTTTCATGGTAAAATTAATCAGTAATTTTACTCATCCATTAATTTATATTGAATATAGTTATTATGACTTCTTTTTGCTTGCTTCCTGTTTATATTTTTTAGGCTTGGGCATTTGAAGTTATTTCTCCCCTTCGAAAGCAATTAATGGATTATCCGAATGAGGTTTCTCATCCAAGGATGTTTAGGTGGTTGGCTGCAAAGAGCAACACCAAGATTAAGGAGGCTGATCTCTTTAACCCTCCGGATGATGCAGTACATCTTCTTCAAGTAAAATAATTTTACTCAAAGAAAGATATTGAACAGATGTTATATCTGGTGCAACAGATGTTATATCTGATATACCATATGAGACATCTATTATGATAGGGTATATCTTGTATCAGATTACCCATCTGTTGCTTTGGCTCTCTGAACCCAACTCCTAACAGATTAACCATCTACTGCAAATTATGCAACAGATGTGTAATCTGATAATATATTGTTCATCTGTTGTGATGTACAGATCATCTGTTGCATAGCAGATTACCCATCTTGTGTAACTGTTACAACAGATGATTGACATGTTGCATCAGATTATCCATGTGTTGCTCTATTTTTCTGAACTAGACTCAAACGAATTTTAACCATATACTACAAACTATGCAACAGATGGGTCTTTTTTTTTTAAATGTAGCCCAACTATGAAAATTATTATAATATATAATTTAAATGCATCTGTCTTTTTTATAGGTTATGCATCCATGGATCATGCCTACTTAGGAGAAATCGGTGATGACTTCTTATATTACTCTAGGTTATGTTGATACTATAGCAGACCCAACGGTGCAGTTATGTGATACCCCAAGTTTTCTCATTAAATATTTCTCTCCCAAATTTGTCGAGTTGTTAAAGCCTTTTTATTTTTCCAAGAGTCCGTTAAGATCTCGGACAAAAATGTGTTGAATTCTGTTCTTTATCATGATTAATAATTTTTTTGTGTGGAATTTCTGGATATGCGATCCGTTATCGTGTAGAGCATCGAATAAGCTTTCCAACTATATGTGGATCATCCAAAACGGATACTCGAGCGATGAGTTATGATCATCTGATCTAACCGTGAATAGTGGTGAACAGTAAATATGCAGGAAAAAAATACTGAGGCCAGGCGAATTTTAGGGTCAACTTCAAACGATCATAACTCCTTGTACATAATGATCTGGGTGAGCTACTATATATCAACAGAAAGCTATGAGATTCCTCTTTCTAATGAAATTAGTTTCATCCAATTTGTCTATTGGAGAAAAAAGTTATGGTCGATCTACTTCAGCCTATCAAAATAGTCCACCAAAGGACAGATTTGACATTATTTGATTTTTAAGGGTATTTTGGTCATTCCTACTCCAATCCATCCGGGTAAACCATGGATTTAAGTCCATTAAGAGCATTCAATAGCTTACTTTTCTCTAAAATTTCCTAAGGATCAAACCCCAACCCTACTACTCCAAATTTCATCCTTCTATGTCTCTTGATTGAACCGTAGAAATTTCAAATTGATTTGGGATTCAAGTTGATCATGTTAAGGTCTTTGAGAAGCACCCTTTATTTTTCTGAATAAAGTTCCGGAGTCGGAAGTTCATATTCATCTTCCATTTTTTAGGTATGTGGAGCTTTGAACAAGAATAATTCTTCCGTTCTTGTGCCCGTATCTTTAATTTTTATTACGGATTATTATGAGTTTGACAAATGAATTTATTTCCAAGATATCCTACCATGAGATTTTGATTATGTATATATGTAAATTGTTCAAGCTTGCCAATTATGATTATTTAATGGATTCATATGGTTCTGTAAGTTGAATTATGTCTAAATAATTCGATTATGAACTTATAAAGATTTGAATTGTAAGTTTTGAATCACATGAGTATTTGACTATTTTCGTTCTATGAATTGAGATTTAATATTGGGATTCTTGGTGTTTCTATCAAGAATTGATATATTTTGAACATGTATCCACGTTTTAAGTTCAAGAATGAATTATTGGTATTTTCAAGTGTTTTCAAGCCATGTATCAAATTTTGAGCTTCCTTATGACGATTGGAGTTATTGGGTGTATTGATATCGAAGTTGCAATGAGTCTTGGTATTTTATGGATAGTTTGGATGAGTTAAATTGTTGAAAATATTACGTATTGAGTCTTCATATCCTTGTTCAAATGTTGAGTCGATTATGGTTCAATGCATTGATACCTTGTTAAAGTTGAGGAAGATTAAAATGTTTTGAGCTAAAATGTGTTGAGTTAGGAATCCACAAAATGATATGATTTAATAAATGAGAAAGAGATTTGATTTGGTCGTACTCCCTGGCAAAGAGTATGATGCTCCCGCCAATGGGGGTTTTAAACATTGGTATTCCACGTAGCTCACGTGGGGTTGTCGGTTATAGGAAACTCTCGTGTCCATAAGATTAAGTTTCTTGAATTACCGAGTCACTCCGAGATTTGAGTCAAGGAGTTGAGATGTTTATGCTGTTTTATGGTCATTTATGATGATTTATAATTACCTATGATGATTTTTGATGATATGATGATTTAGGATGATTTATCATAATTTATGATTATAATGATTTACGTGGATTACGAGATTTTATCACATGAACTGTTTATTATGAAATTACAAAAAGTATGATTTGATATAACTCAAGTCAAGTGAGTCATCATTGTCCGTATACATGTATTCATGAAATTGATTATACTATTTATATTGTTGCATGCATCCCCACATACTCAGTACATTTCAAAGTGATGACCTACATATTTTAATGGGCTACATTCTTACCAAAATGTCGGTACAAGCCGTAGCGCACATATCATGTTCAGCTGGGTCGCAGCTCTTGATCGGCAGGTGATTAGTCCTTTTGATTCAGGACTTGAGTTGTTCAGATTTGAGATGTATTATATTTTTTGTATTTAGTCGTATTTAGTAGGGGTAGTTGGGAGTCATAACCCAACTATCTTTGGTCAATGCTAGTAGAGGCTTCATAGATAGTCACTAGTAGTTAGTGTATTCAGTTTCAGATTTGTATATATATGAGCAGGATTGTGACCGTGTAAATTTACTTTCATGTTGGTCAGACTAAGTTATGGGTTGTTTCCACATTATTCCTTCTATTTTATATATTTTATTCAATTGCTTTGGGTTATGCCAGATGAAGGGTTAGCTTGGGGTCACTTGTGACCTTAAGCACCGTGTGACGTCTCGGGACCTAATTTTGTGGCGTTACAAGCTTGGTATCAGAGCACAGAGTTCAAGTGTCCTAGGGTGTCTATGAAGTCGTGTCTAGTAGAGTCTTGCGGGCCGGTACGGAGACATCTGTACTTTTCTGCATTTAAAAAAATGTTCCCTTTCTTTCAAGTCATAGATCGTACTGTGGAAAGGTTCCTTAAGAAATTCATATGGGTTTATATCTTGCATAAATTGGACCATTTTGCCTTGTTCTAAAATACCGGATATAGTCAAGCGTAAATCCTTATAGATGGTGCTTTCTTAGATAATCTCCTCTGATATTACGGGCTTGTAAGTGAGCTAGAAAAAAAATAATTTCATTAGTGCTCTTGAGTTCTGAAAAATTGAGGTGTCATATGTACGTTCTTGAAGATTGTGCATTAAGCCTATGTCAGAAGTGTTTTTGGACTTCCCTAGAATTCATGATGTCATTTCGTATTTTCCTTATCCGTGTACTAATGTTGAGACAGGCTGATTAACTAGTTCCAATTTCCTCTCTTGATTATATTCCTGGGCTTACTAGCAAAGGTTCCATAGCTTTCAAGATGTACCCTCATCCCTCTTGAGTCGTCAGTTGAGGTAAAGCGAGACGCATATTCTTGGATCCTTGATTATGGTGTACCAGGTTTTTATTTCTTGAAAATATTTTCTGATCATCTTTTGATGAAAACTTGAAGTCTAGTGAAGTCGTGTGGGGCTTATTTTGATTCACTAGCATAATTGTTTTGATATTTATTTCCTTTTTCAAAATACAAAATCAAAGTCTAGTTAAGCCGTGTGAGGCCTATTTCGATTCACTAGCAGCTGGCTGTTTACTCTGTTGTTCTTGCATTGGTTGGAACCGGGGGGTTGAAAACATGGTGGAAGACGGTGTTAATAAATTATTATGGCATAGGCCATGGAATTGTGGATGATTATTGTCGTTATGAGGTTTTGGTGGACTAGTATGTTTGGGGTGTTTGATAGATGGAAATGGTTGTTGAGATTGTTGTTAATCGTAGTCAGAGTGAGTTGTTAAGTTTGTATAGTGGGTGATGAGAAAAATGAGTTTAATGATTGAATTGCTACGAGATTAGTGATAGGAATGAGATTTAGTAGGTTTGAACCGTATGTATGAGAGCTTAAGTCTATTTGTTTGTGATCAAGTGTGATATTGTGTGTTGAGGTAGTAGTATGCTCAAGGTGTTATGGGGATTTTTTTTTAAGTTATTAAATGTTAAGCGATTAGTGTTATCCTTGATCGGGTAAGTATGAATGAGGATATGTGGTATACGATGTAATTGTGAGTTAACTTGGCCATTAGAGGTCAACAAGGTTGTTAGTTGAAGATGTGATGTTAGTAAAGCACGAAGAAGTTAGTATGGTTTAGCGAAGGTTTGATGTATCCATGGTAAGTGCTAGAATCTAAGCTGCGGAGTGCATGAATTGTTGTATGATAACTTTTGAAGTTGTCTAAGTTGGTAGGTATTTGAGAGTTATGTTAAGAATGGATTTTTCGCTCGCGGGTGTAGTTATGCAGGTTAAGTTATGGATCTTGTGTATGGGTATATCTGGGAACATGGAGTAAAGCGAATGCCATGGACTAGAGTTTATATGGTGATTCGTTGACTCGGAGTGTTGGCTTAAGTCTAAGGGGGAGATAGTAGGAAAAAAAATTAACTAAGTTAAGATTGCGGGATTCAGGTAGGTGTATAGGTGGGTTGCAAGTTGGTGGTGAGAAGGAGTGGTGTTGATCCTATTTTACCCCAACCTTTTCAATGACTTTGATATTTTCTCATGCCTTATGTTTCATTCCCCCGATCATAATAGATGTTCATGCATATCATGGGAAATCATGTATTCTCCTAACTATCGAAATATGGAGTCCTAATTTTTCTAGCGGGCGAAATCAACATTCCATAAGATATAAACTCCAAACTCAAGTTACGCGGTTCATAATGCATGTGCTTAAGTTTTATTGTATGTTCAAGTTCAGTCCACCGGCAACACCCTTAGCGACTAATAAGATTCAATTTATATCCTGGGTGTCCTTAATCTTTAATCTTGATTCTGGTTGAATTCATGCATTTGATGCCCTAGTTCTCCGGCCTCAATAACCGCACCAAGTCATGCACAATATCCCTTCATATTCTACCCTTTCATGACTTTTTATTTGTCGAGGGAGTGTGGATGAATAGTGGTGACGATAGGAGAGAGTGATCGGATTTTTATTGATAAAGATTGTGGCATGTTCATTTTAGCTAAGGTGGCAAGTGTGGAGTAAGCTTGAGGCTAGGTTTTTGATGGATGTCATGGTTATTTGAAGCATTTCGTGTTGTGTTTGTGAAAGTGTGGTGTGATGGTTTATCTAGGTTTGTAGGTGGGGAATTCTTGAAGTGAAGTCTTGTGCATGGCTTAGTTAATTGGAAAAGTTAGTGAGTGTTTTCTTAAGAATAGTGCCCGGAAGTTGTCTTAATAAAGGATTGTAGAATTTGAAAAAGGTGTTTTATGGGTGTTGATTAGGAGTGTATACGTAATTATAAAAGTAGGCTTGAACATCATGTGTGTATATATGGACGGAGATTAAAGTTTTTATTATCGATAAGTTTTGGTGTCTATGTTGATTTAAAAGTCTAAGCTAAAAGCTCTTGTAAACTGATCTTGCATAGCACTCATGTATTGTGAATATATCTCCTGTCTGAGGATATTAGTTGAAAGCCTTGGCCTTGCTATAAGTTGAATTGTGTATATGCTTATGAATAGTTCCCTAAGCTTCAAGACTTGTTGACATGAATATGATGGTTGAAAATGGTGAGTATTAAGTGGATTAGAGTTGATTTAGTGGTAATAAGAATTATCTGTGAGATGAGGAATTGTAACAATGTGGATGTGTGTAAATTTATAATTCGGAATGGTTCTATATAACGGTGATAGGTGGAGGAATTGGTGACTCCAAATTAAGCTTGAAAATGAGGAGAGAGAGTTTGGCTTAGTTAGATTTGAATAGCCAAGATTGCAAATGCCTTGTGAGAATTATGAATTGAATCAAGTAAGTATGATATTTGCGGAAAATAGTATTGCGGAGAAAGGGTGTGCGAAGCGTATTGATAAGCTTGAAAGTAAGGAGTTGTACTGCGTGGGGTCTAGTACTTTTATTTTGATAAAAGACTGATCGACCTACGCTCCATACTTAAAATTGGGGTCGAGTTATAAATCCTTATTTCAATATATATATATATATATATATATATATATATATATAT
>NC_061117.1:121531856-121554040 GCF_002878395.1 Capsicum annuum
AGAAAGGGTGTGCGAAGCGTATTGATAAGCTTGAAAGTAAGGAGTTGTACTGCGTGGGGTCTAGTACTTTTATTTTGATAAAAGACTGATCGACCTACGCTCCATACTTAAAATTGGGGTCGAGTTATAAATCCTTATTTCAATATATATATATATATATATATATATATATTGTTCGTACCATATCCCAAACCCAATTGTTTCATAGTAGTGTTGAAAGTTCCTTGGAAAGATTTTGAATCATGTCCTAATTTAATGAGAGTGTGTCTTAATTTGGTCCGTGCACCTAGAAATTCAACTTGATAGTTATTCCGACGGATTCATATATTTCTTCCATCTTTCAATGTGGTCCAATGTCACTACTTGAAGTTTCGTGAGCATAACCATTTCAAGAATGATTTATTTGTGTCGAAGCGAGTTACCAAATTCTATTTAGCCTTTGCTTTTATTCCCAACCAAAGTATTAAGCCATGGGTCGATCATAAAGTATCCCATGTATCAATTAGTATTATTTGGGGAGAACCGATCCCAAAAGGGAGATATTGTGATATCCCGAGTTTTCATATCCTAGATCTTTCATATCTTTCTTTGTGAATGTGGATTTAAATCGAAGTTAATAATTTTTTCTTCATCCAACTCTTTTAATAATAGACTCAACTATGTCGTTGTGATTATCATGAGCTTATGCGTCGGAAAGTACTTCAAAGCTTAGAAAAATATGAACTTGTTCATCAAGCTATTTTAGTTGCGTATCCTTAATTTTGCTAGTCTTCCTGACCCAACGAGCGACATTCAGGGAAGAATGTTTCCAAGGGGGAGATGATGTGATACCCCGAGTTTTTTTGTTAAATATTTCGCTCACAAATGTGTCGAGTCGTTAAAGCCTTTTTATATTTCCAAGAGTCCGTTAAGATCTCGGACGAAAATATGTTGAATTCTGTTCTTTATCATGATTAATAATTTTGTTGTGTGGAATTTCTGGATATGCGACCCGTCATCGCGTAGAGCATCGAATAAGCTTTCCAACTATATGTGGATCATCCAAAACGGACACTCGAGCGATGAGTTATGATCATTCCGATCTAACCATGAATAGTGGTGAACAGTAAATATGCAGGAAAAAAATACTGAGGCCAGGCGAATTTTAGGGTCAACTTCAAACGATCATAACTCCTTGTACATAATGATCTGGGTGAGCTACTATATATCAACAGAAAGCTATGAGATTCCTCTTTCCAATGAAATTAGTTTCATCCAATTTTTCCATCGTAGAAAAAAGTTATGGTCGATCTACTTCAGCCTATCAAAATAGTCCACCAAAGGACAGATATGACATTATTTGATTTTAAAGGGTATTTTGGTCATTCCCACTCCAATCCATCCGGGTAAACCATGGATTTAAGTCCATTAAGAGCATTCAATAGCTTACTTTTCTCTAAAATTTCCTAAGGATCAAACCCCAACCCTACTACTCCAAATTTCATCCTTCTATGTCTCTTGATTGAACCGTAGAAATTTCAAATTGATTTGGGATTCAAGTTGATCATGTTAAGGGATTTGAGAAGCACCCTTTATTTTCGTGAATAAAGTTCCGAAGTCGGAAGTTCATATTCATCTTCCATTTTTAGGTATGTGGGGCTTTGAACAAGAATAATTCTTTCGTTCTTGTGCCCGTATCTTTAATTTTTATTATGGATTATTATGAGTTTGACAAATGAATTTATTTTCAAGATATACTACCATGAGATTTTGATTATGTATAAATGTAAATTGTTCAAGCTTGCCAATTATGATTATTTAATGGATTCATATGGTTCTGTATGTTGAATTATGTCTAAATAATTCGATTATGAACTTATAAAGATTTGAATTGTAAGTTTTGAATCACATGAGTATTTGACTATTTTCGTTCTATGAATTGAGATTTAATATTGGGATTCTTGGTGTTTCTATCAAGAATTGATATATTTTGAACATGTATCCATGTTTTAAGTTCAAGAATGAATTATTCGTATTTCCAAGTGTTTTCGAGCCATGTGTCAAATTTTGAGCTTCCTTATGATGATTGGAGTTATTGGGTATATTGATATCGAAGTTGCAATGAGTCTTGGTATTTTATGGATAGTTTTGATGAGTTAAATTGTTGAAAATATTACGTATTGAGTCTTCATATCCTTGTCCAAATGTCGAGTCGGTTATGGTTCAATGCATTGATACCTTGTTGATGTTGAGGAAGATTAAAATGTTTTAAGCTAAAATGTGTTGAGTTAGGAATCCACAAATTGATATGATTTGATAAATGAGAAAGAGATTTGATTTGGTCTTTATGATAGACCCTTGTGATGTTGTGGTGGATTTCCTAACGCGTTTTGAGCTTGTCAAGGAGTAGTACTTAGCACCGAAAGGGAAATTTGATATTTCCCCAAACCTATGTGCCACCCTACTGTTTGATGATGATATTATTGGCCAGAGAGCCCGATTGTGATTATTGCAGTTTTAAGATCGTACTCCCTGGTAAAGAGTATGACGCTCCCGCCAACGGGGGTTTCAAACGTTGGTATTCCACGTAGCTCACGTGGGGTTGTCGGTTATAGGAGACTCCCGTATCCATAAGATTAAGTTTCTTGAATTACTAAGTCACTCTAAGGTTTGAGTCAAAGAGTTGAGATGTTTATGATGTTTTATGGTCATTTATGATGATTGATAATTACCTATGATGATTTTTGATGATATGATAATTTATGATGACTTAGGATGATTTATCATAATTTATGATTTATAATGATTTACATGGATTACGAGATTTTATCATATGAACTGTTTATTATGAAATTACGAAAAGTATGATTTGATAAAACTCAAGCCAAGTGAGTCATCATTGTCCGTATGCATGTTTGCATGAAATTGATTATACTATTTATATTGTTGCATGCACCCCCCACATACTCAGTACATTTCAAAGTGATGACCCACATGTTTGCATGGGCTACATTCTTACCAAAATGTAGGTACAAGCTGTAGCGCACATATCATGTTCAGCTGGGTCGCAGCTCTCGATCGGTAGGTGATTAGTCTTTTTGATTCAAGGACTTGAGTTGTTCAGATTTGAGGTGTATTGTATTTTTTGTATTCAGTCGTATTGAGTAGGGGTAGTTGGGAGTCATGACCCAACTATCTTTGGTCAATGCTAGTAGAGGCTTCATAGACAGTCACTAGAAGTCAGTGTATTCAGTTTCAGATTTGTATATATATGAGCAGAATTGTGACCGTGTAAATTTATTTTCATGTTGGTCAGACTAAGTTATGGGTTGTTTCCACATTATTTCTTCTATTTTATGTATTTTATTCAGTTGCTTTGGGTTATGCCAGATGAAGGGTTAGCTTGGGGTCACTTGTGACCTTAAGCACCGTGTAACGTCTCGGGACCTAATTTCGGGGCATTACAAGCCAATAAAGAAGGAATTGAATGGAGCAACAGCCATAAGAAGAGCAGTTAGGCAAGGTCAGCCTAATGTTGAGGCTCTTCATGACCAACCTTTTACTAAGGCAGATCCGGGTGCTTCTTCTGGTGTAGTTGTTGGTGTTGGTGGCAGGCATGCTGATGTTGCTACCACTCGTGATAATGAGCATGTTGGTGCTCAAGAAAGAATAAATATGTTTGAAAACACTCCTTTTCTCCCTTACACAGGTCCCTCTCACCCCTCTTCACCCTTGTGTTCTCGTTGCAAATGCGAAGAATGCAAGGACAGACAGGATAAACTCTTTGAAAAGTAGAAGCTATCTCTAAAGCTATCGAGGAATTCAAATCCAAGAGGTGTGTCATACCATCCAAGAAGGTGAGAGAGCCACACACTCCTACAGTGTTGGTTTGGAGAAAGAAAAGAGCAGTTAGAGGCGTACTCTCTGGTTGAAAATAAAAAAAAATTGCAATTCCTCCCTCTTCAAAAGTTGTTGAAGTTTAGGGGCCAGTCAAGAAGGTGGACATATATACAGAACTTGGTGCCGAAGAGAAGATGGATCTGCGACAGGCCAAGAATGCCAAGCCAGGCGCACCAGATTACCCCAAGCCTCCCTTTTCCCCCCAAGACTTCCAGACTATGAATGATATGCATATGCCGTACGAGGACAAGACAAGTTTACTTTTCATAACCTAGCCATTCTAATCTACCCCATGAAGAAGAAGCTACGCAACAGATTTCACATCTATTGCAACTGCTGGGTATACTGGTGCAACTGGTAGTGGTTTTGTTGCAACTTATTATCCATCTGTTACATAAGTTGCGTTGGATTATTGATTCAGAGAACCCTATGCAACAGATGGACCATCCGTTGCATCTTTACAATTACTAACCTATTTAAAAATTGACTTCTTATCTCATAGCATGTTGACATAATTCTCTGCCTCATGAGGAAAAGGCAATTAACCTACCAAAAAGTTTATGACGTTGTCGATAGGATAGTAGACCTCGACTTCTGCAAGAAGCTCAAGGATAGGTACAATCAACTCAATGGGGAGGCGTTATCCTTTGGCGTGGGACTTGATTTCCTAGTTCCTATGTTGGTCTTGGATGAAGAAGAAATGATAAAATATGTTGGAGTGGAGAGGCCAAATCCATACGGCAAGAGCTGGACCAAGGCAAAAAGGATTCTTGCAGTTATTAGCGTGAACGGCATACATTATCGAGCTGTTGAGATACTACTTAAGGAGGGAAAGATCAATGTTTATGACTCCAACGTACCTCTCATTGACGATTTTGATCTTTTTCTCCTCGTGGAGCCACTGATGGTGCTGTTGCCCATCTTGTTGAGGGAGAGTAAACTGATGAATCATTTGCCAAAGGAAGTGTTGATGAAGAAATCATGGGATTTTGAAGGTTGAAACAAGGAAATAATCCTTCCAAAAGATGATGCCGCTAAAGCGAGCGGCTCGCACGCTCTTGTACACATCGAATGTTTGCTGACCGACACATAAATGGCCAAGCCAACAAATTTTTTGTGCGACAACGTTGTGGTAAACCTGCAAGAGCTTTGGGCTTATGGGGTACTAACTGGATAGTTGAAGCCTGTGTATATAGAAGAGCATGTGAAATAGTAATTTTTAATTTCTAGTCACCCTTCACTTTATTACATGTACATGTAGTGGCAATAATTTTTTTCTGATGAAAGTTGAGTTTTTTATAATGTAATAGATTGTCAATCTGTTGTAACAAGATATTTAATTTGTTCTGGCAGATAGTTTATCGGTTGCAATAGGTTGGTCATCTGTTGCATTACGCCGATGTTATATCTATGAATAATCTAATAATCTAAGTCTAATTTGTTGCAACGATGGGAAGACTTGTTTAATAATTTTCAATAGATAACCTAAATTTTACAACATAAGCCTAAATCTTTTTGATATTTTCCAACAGTTACGCTTGAATATCCATGTGCTCGACAACACTAAACCAGTAGCAACTACACACACCACCATGGTTCAGCAATTAGGCTTGAATATCCATGTGCCCAACAACACCAAACCAGTAACAATAACGGCAACAATGTAGTATCTTCTTGCTCAATTTTGTTTCTTTTTAGAAGCGTTGATTTTGTTCAACAAACCCCAGATTACATGATTTGCTTGTGAAGGGTGTCGTTCTTCATACCAATTAAAGTAATCGCATCCACCCAATTTCTATAAAAAAAAAAAAGAACAAAATTACAAAACAATTACAAGTCAATAATTAATCAACTAATCAAATAAAGAAAATATTACCTTTGAAATCTTACAAGTAAAAAACCTACGACCCGGATTTTGTTGAGTCCAAGAAGTCTTTAACAGAGCTTCATGACCGCACTTACAATATCAAAAATCTTTATCACAAAAAATAGTGGAAGATGGGCTCGACATTATCAAGCTCAGTTGGAAAAAATGAAAGAAATAATTTGAAGAATTTGGATAGATAAAAGAAGATGACGATGAAGAAGAAGATTTGGGAATTTAGGGTTAAATTTTAGGAGGAAGATGAATATATAAGATAATGGGGGCGAAATGACCATTGGGGGCCAAGTGACGGTGGTGGCAAGTCAGTAAAATGTGTCAGACTGACACATTTGATGCCTATTTTATTTTATGTGTTTAAAATTAACATTGTCTACTTGATGCCTATTTTATTTTGGGTGTTTAAACTGAACACCGTCGATGGGTTCCACCTTTTTTATTTCAATTCAATTCACTTTAACCTTTTTACACGTAGTGACAATTTTTTATGTCCAACGAAAGTTGAATTTTTATAATGCAACAGATTCTCCATCCATTATAACAGTTATTCGACCTGTTCTGACATATAATTTATCTGTTGCAATAGGTTGGTCATCTGTTGCATTATCTCAATGTTTCTATCTAAGTTCATCTGTTGCAACAATGGGAAGACCTGTTTGATAAATTCTAACAGATTACCTACCTATTGCAACATATGTCTAAATCTGTTTGATTTTTCCAATAGATGTGTTGTCTGTTGTAACAGATACATTATCTGTTGTAATATTTGAATCTAGTATTCCTTTTCAATTAATAAGTTCAAATCTAAGGAATAAATAAAACTCATAGACAAAATAAAATAAATCGAAGCCTTCATAAACTAGCTGAAATAAATCAACGAATAAATGAAATGTAAAAAAATTATTATGGCTACAGATCTCAACAAATACATCAACAACAATTTAAGTATACTGCCAAGGATTACTTTAACAGGCTCAAGCTATAAAGATCTACTCAGTATAGACAAGTTGTTCTTCATCAGGTGTTATGGAATTCGACTTTGCTCGTCGTGGATCTTTATTATCACTTACGTATGATTTTTGTGCTTTTTATTCTCCATATTTCCATAAAAAGAGTAGCATATTGTTAATGTTGTTTAGCAATATATTCTTCTACATCCACCTGGAAAGCCAGAATTGGTCAATGCTAATCACGGAGATATAACAAAACAGAAAAGGATAACTCATCTCTTCTAGCAAATCAAATAGGTCTTCCTCCCATTTTAAACTATCCCAAATAGATTATATTTCTATTGCAATAATGAATCAACTGTTAGGACATATTTATACATGAGGAAGACCCTGTATGATAATTTCTAACAGATGAACCATTCATTGCAACATATGAATCATTTGTTACAGCAGATAGGTCATCTATTGGTATAAATAAAAGCGGTACAAAGAGCTTTTTGATTTACTAAAACAGATGAGACATATGTTGCACCAGATACTTTATCTGGTGCAACAGGTTAGTCAACTATTGCAACAGATGTATATATTTGTTTGACAATTTTCAGCAGATGTGGCATCTATTGAAATAGATATGTGTCCGTTTATTTTTTCAGTTGGAAGACATATATATTCACCTTCTTCAGCTCGTGCTACTCTTCTTTGGACATTGTACGTTGCTCAGTTCAACACACAGACAGAGAAGTTGTAATTTTGCTTTTTTAGATGCTTGATAATGCCCTGAAAACCACTCTCCTTCAACTCTTAGCCCTAATCTCTAATGGAGTGGATGGAAATAAAATCCTCTTTGATGGAATTAAACTCCTCTTAGATGTCAATTCCTTTACAGAAGCAGTTAATGCATTAATAGCATTAATCACTATATCATGTTTCGCCCTGCAGTCTTGACATTTGCATGCAGAACATTCGCTGGGAGAGGCAAAATTTGTATAACCAGTATGATCATACTCATAATGATTTGCTTTAAATACTGTAAGAGGAGCATCATTAGCACCAATAGCAGCACCACTACCACCACCAACAGCTCCATCACCACTAAGACCATCAACAACGACAAGCCCACCCTACAAAATTATTTTTCTTGTAATAGTTGTTACTACAAACAATTCTATTTTTATTATGTCGATGACCTTAGGGTTCGATAAATTTTGCACAGTCCGTAAAGTAAGAAAAAATGACATCTTCAACTCTCGATTGATCGGAACTAGCGACGGATGCACAATCTAACATAAATCATTACATATATTAGAATGATGATTAGATCATTCAAAAAAATCATTAGTTAAAAAAAATTAATTATAATTATACTTACTGCATCCTTCGGGGGGTTGAAGAGATCAAGAAATTTTATATTTTTATCAGTTTTGGCCGACAACCATCTCAAGATTCTTGGACAGGAAACTCCTTCCTGGTAGTTCACTTTTTGTCTCAAATAAGGAATGGCTTTAAACGCCCAAGCCTATAAAATAATGTCAATAAATAAAAACCATTACTGAGTGAAAAAATGAATGATATCATAATAGAAGAAAGAAACATTTACCATGAAAGCCCATGGAAAGCCATATAAGTTGACTGTCTTTGGCGCTAACGGAGTCAACAAATATTTGACAGTCATTTTGAAGCTTTCATACCCCCAAGGATAGCTGTTAAATGCCTCAAGATCGTCTGACAGCCTTATTAAACCGAGGCTTATGTTGTTATTAACGTCTCTCGCCCAAAGAATATTATGTACAAACCAAACCAAGCACAATGACTACTTGTGCTTCTTTGAAAGTCCTTTACCTTTCAACGCTTCTATCAAATTTTTATTTTTAAAGCTTGGACCAACAATGGACACCAGGTCATCACAGGACTTTTCTTTGCCTTTTTTGGGTGTGCGGGGTTCTTTTTTTGGGGTTAGAATAGGTATAACTTGAGAAGAAGGATAACATTTTAGTCCATTAACTATGGCAAACTTCTTCTAACCAAAACAAACAAGCATGCCACAGTAATTTATCCACACCTCATCCATCTTATCTTTGTTTTCATACATAAACCTACGCTTGAGAATTTCATATATCATTTTTATTTGGAAACGAGCATTGTTGTCCTCCGGCAAATCAAGATATTTTCCAGAGCAGCTGTCCCTGAAATAAGCATCCTAATTTTTGTTCTTGAAGTATTTTTTTGAAGGCATCGAAAGATTTTCCCATGGCTGACTTAACCACGAAATCACCCGTTAAATCTGCGGTACCATCACACTGCATTCTCACAGGATAACGATAATACTGAAGGGTTTGACCAACTCTTTGGTAGAAGGGCTATTAGAATTTGCATTATCTCTTTTGAAATATTTCTCCTTCCCGTGTTCATCATATTCTGATCCCAATTAAGATAATGCTTGTAAAGCAAGATCATAGAGTGGTGGATGTAGCCTAGCTGCTTCACTTATTCTTTTACTTGGATTTGATTCAGTTTCTGTTCTTTTGGGAATCATATTATCTAAAATTAACAGGAACATAAAAAAATATATTATAGTTGATTAATGCATCGTTAAAAAGGGATAACAGTAAATCAAACAAGCAAAATAGTAAAATAACAATTGTAACAGATCACCGATCTGTTGCACCAGGTAGTATATCTATTGCAGTATATAACCAAACTGTTGCAGCGGATGAGTAATTTGTTACAACAATACAAAATATATCACTCATTATTGCGACATATGAGTGATCCGTTGGGATAGTTAAATAACCTATTGTAATGGATGAGTAATCTGTTGTGATAATACAAAATAAATCACTCATCTATTAAGAAAAATAATGGTCTATGCAATAGATCACACATCTGTCGCAACATCATCTGTTGCAATTGTGAGTGGTCTGTTGGAACAGTTAAATAACCTGTAGCAATGGGTGAACAATCTGTTGCGACAATACAAAACATATCACTCATCTGTTGAAAAAGTTAAATGGTCTATGCAACAGATCACACATCTGTTATGACATCATCTATTGTAATATATGAGTGATTTATTGGAATAGTTAAATAATTCGTAGCAACGGCTGAGTAATCTGTTGCAATAATACAAAATATATCACTTATCTGTTGAGAAAGATGAATAATTTGTGCAACAGATCACACATCTGTTACAACATATAAGTGATCTATCAGAGCAGTTAACTAACTTGCAGCAACGACTGAGTAATCTGTTATGACAATACAAAATATATTACTCATCTGTTGAGAAAGATGAATGGTCTGTGAAATAGGTCACACATCTGTTGCAACACATGAGTGATCTGTTGGAACAGTTATCAACTGTCAATATTGTTTAGATTTCTTCCAACATAGGGTCGTCTATCGCGGCAGATAAATGATCAGTTGGAAAAATCAAGTCTTGGACATTTCCTGTTGGAAAAGTTGATAGGATTTTATCCAACAGGAGGTTCATCTGTTGCATCGAATAATTAATCTGATGGTTCTTCTGTTGCATCGGATGGTTAATTAGTTGCATCAGATTTTTTATTCGATACTTAATCTGTTGCAACATATGGTAAATCTGTTGCATCAGATTATTAATCTGTTGTATCAAAATTATAATCTGATGGTTCCTCTGGTGCATCAGATGGTTGATCTGTTACATCATATGATAAATCTGTTGCATCAAATAGTTAATATGTTACACCAGATGGGTAATCTGTCGGAGAAAACAAAAAACAATAGCACGATTTTGTTCAACAAAAAAACAGCAATTTCACCATTTTTACCAAGAACAAGAACAGAACAAATCAACCCAATTGTCATTTTGTTTTTATAAACACAAACAATAAAAGTCAAACTTTAAAAAAATGCAACAAACAACAAAATATCATAATTTACTTCGAGAAGAGAAGAGAAGAAATACCAGAAATTAAGGTTTTATTCAGACCGCATTTCAAATTAATGCAACAAATATTGAAATTGTTAACCAATACTATAAGAGAAGTTGGATCAAGTTCCTTGTTTTCTTCAAAACTAAAAAAGGCCATAAATTTTTACCTGTGAAAGGAGAAAAGTAACAATGAAGAATTCGAAGTTGTTGTGGCCGGAGAGCAAGGTTATCACGTCGATTGAAGGTTGAAGTCTAAAAGGAAATCGAAACCCAATTATTTGTAGTCGGATGTTGAAGTTGTCGAGGATTGAAATGAGAAATTTGTAGAACAGTTAGTTGGGAAAGAGTTGAGAGAAGATGTCGAGAGAGGAATGAGAGACAGGTTGATTTGAATTAAAGAGGAAAACTCAAAGCCCAACTATTTGTCGCCGGAGGTAGAAGTTGCTCGGGGTTGAAGGGAGAAAAAAAGGAAACTCGAAACCCAGTTATTTGTCGTCGGAGGTAGAAGTCGTCGGGGGTTGAAGGGAGAAATTTTGCAGAACTGTTAGTTGGGAGAGAGTTGAGAGAAGTTGTCGAGAGAGAGAAGAAAGTGGTTGATTTGGATTGAAGAGGGGTGTGGGTTGGGTTGATTTATATTTTTGAAAAGATTAGAAAGTTTTAAAAATATTAATCAAGTCCACAATTAACTTAATCAAGTTTCCTAATGATATTTGACCCTATCTGTTGGTCAATGTCACCAATCCTTCATTCAAGACTTAAAAGACACCTTTCCTTCAATTTTCTCAAGAAACATAGATCTGGATGTTGGAAAACTTGTCCCAAAAAAATATAAAGTCACCAGAACCCTAATTTCACGGATTGAAATTGAAAAAAAAAATTAAAGATGTGGTTAGAATACCTGGATGACTCCACTAAAGAAATATAAATTAAGAAAATATAGATCAAAAAAATCTCTTACTTACCGACGAATCTCGTCGAAAAACCCTCACTATTGTCGGCGTGTGAGAGCGCACGAGGTGATGTTTCTGGTGGTTCTTGGTGGTGTTTGGTTGCCTGAGATTGTCGAGCCTCATGGTAGTACTGAATTTTCTTTCTCTGAAGCTTTTCACCAATGCTATGATATCATATGAGAAATATATAAAGAATTATTATTGAATTATGTATTTACATAATTACATTGAGACCTATTTATAGGCAGTACATTACAATTCTTTTTCAAGTAAGGTTTCAAATACTATTTATATTCCTACCACATTCTAACAAGTTTAACCTATAAATTGTAGGGATTGGTATTGAACTGAATAAAAATATTATTTGTACATGATAACAGTTGCCACCCTACTATGTGTTGTTGCTATTATCTCACTGCAAGCTTTGGATGAAAGGCCCAAATATTGTATTTGGAGATATTATTGTTGATGATACTCAAATGGCTTCTCATCTTTTCTCTTGATAAAGAGAGTTATTGTTAGTAACACCAGGTTTGCAAAGAGCTAAAGAAAATCTAAATGTGGAGCCTTTTCAATTTGTTAGGATCTATTTAATGATTCTGAATCAATATGCAGTAAGGATGAGATACTTGATAACTCGCCCTCTAGTCCTTTGGAAGAAGTAATGGCACCGTATCTCCTTACTTTGAACGTGAAGTTTGAGGGAATTGAAAAGAGCCTTGTTAAGCAGCACATTTATAACTAAGTGGGTTTGCAATATTGTTAGATTTGACACACTGACAAAACACATTAACCTTGGCGTTATATTCTATGCTTTAACAAACATTTTCTTTTATTTTGTTTGATATCTTACTCAGCTTTACAAAATATGAACAGGTAGTGTCACCTATTGAGGATGAAAGTTTCAGTGAGATATTTGAACTTATAGAGAAGCTTAATATTGTGTCTATAAAAAAAAAATCAAAAGCATCTTGTAGGTGTTATCTCATATTTAAATGCTTGTTTGTTCAATTTTTAATCAATGTTGAAGTACTTGTTTATTATTCTTTAATTGGTAAGTTTTATTACCCTTCACTGTTGTTGCAATTCTGCAACGTTTGCTCTAGGGGATCAAAAGAAAAGCTCTTTGAAGGTAAAATTCTTAATGTACTTCTGTAACTAGGAAGATAAAACTTAGGGTGGGTGTAATTTTTCCATATATAAAAATCTATCGAGAAATATTCACTTTGAGCTTTTAGTATTACATTTTATTGGTGTCAACTCTATTTCAAGATACTAGCCTATTTTTGTATTCATAAGAAGTGATTAACTAGGGACTTCAATGTCATTCTATACTTGCCAGATAATAGCATGTTGGTGCAACTATATGGGGAATATATTTTCATTTATTTTGCATCTCCTGTCGCAAGTACCATTTGGTACACTAAGGCCTTTCAAATACACATAATTTTTGTTCCGTCAGTTATATTCAAGCTCTATGGTCTAACTCTTGCATAGCTCTTTCGTTTTCTTTTTCCTCATTATTTCTTTTTATACCTTTTCCTGTTTAGACGTTATATAGTTGATACTTTGTATACATCTGCTTATTGTTTTACACTGTAGTTCTCTTTTCTATTTTATACTCTTAATCTGTTATATTTCTTTTTGTTTCCATCAAATGATTGTGGAAAAAAACCCGACCTACCTATTGTTCCTGCCGCTCACGTTCCTCCTTTATTACTATTCACATTTGATAAGCCTCTCCCTTCTACCCATCTCTCTGCTTCTCGACCTCTTTCATCATACAGTCCCAGTCTAGCATATGTCACCTTTTCTCATGTTAGATACAATTAGAATCTCCATGCTATAAATTAGCTAAGCTGAGAAGATTTGTGTCTTTGCCTTTGGAATCTTCAACTAGACGAACTCTGTTAGGGATGTAGTGGATATGTCCTATATCCAATCTCACATATGATCGTTCAAACATATTTAATAAATATTATTTGATATATATAAATATATGACATCTAATATTCTTTTTCATAGTTATATCAAATTTTTGATTAATATGATAAGGCCCATGATTAAATTTTGAAATTTGACATCATGATGGATATCATGATAATAAGAGAGCCATTTTTCTTATAACTTAATCTAAACTAGTTCTTGATCGTAGGATTACTAATTAGGATATTGGTAATCTAGTTAGATTAATATGTATGTGGTGGTCTTTCAAATATAAAGATTAGTTAATCTCATTAACTAAATCACATGATGCATATGGAGATATGATTATTGAACAGATTCATTGGATAATTCCTAATGGTTAGAATTACCATAAACTATCACTAGGATGTTAACTTGAGACATCGTTTCCACCCTAAACTATACCCGAAAAGTCTAAGTCACACCTAAACTATACCCGAAAAGTCTAAGCCACACCTAAACTATACTAGTGACCTATTATACACCTTAATTATAAAAAATTGATACTTTTTACACCCTGTCAGGCATTACACCACTTGCATGTGATGTGGTGTTTTACACGCGCTGCCACGTCAGCGCCACATCAGTACCACATCAGTGCCACATCAGCATCATTCGAAAAAATAATAAATTTATTATTTTCATAAATTCTTCTTTTTTCTTTTTAATTTAAATCCTTTTTCTTCTTCTTCAATGCCCAAACACTTCACCATTTTCTCTTCTCTCCATTCCAACCTGCCCACCATGTTCTATTGAGTTAACTACACTTGCCAATGTGCCACCAACAATTCCTATCATGGCTGCCCAAGATCCATAAGGAGAATGACCTGACAATGCAGAACCAATTGCTGTTAGGCCCGTGAGAAAAGGACCGGACATGGCTAAAAATTTGTTCAATCTTAAGGCCTTCTCCCCCAGCCTAAGATACTCTTCTTGGTCTTTTCTGCCTAATACTCCCAATATTTCTCTCATTTCTTCCTCCTGTTTGTCATTCCATCCGTTCCAATTATTTTCATTATCACCAAAACTTTAGGCCTGCCTTCTACGTGAGGGCTATTATTAGTTAGTGAAGTTGTTGGGCCAAGGTCAGTGAGACGTTTGTACTACTACTTGTCGATAGTTGAATTGAACTGGGGGAAGAAGAAGGGGGAGGAATTTCACCCATTGTTATTAATCGTTCAAAATTCATTAGCAACTTGGAATTGAAATTGAAATTTTCAGTTTAATTTGGGAATTTTTGAATTTTGAGAAGAAGAAGAAGAAGAAGGAGGAGGAGGAGGAGGAGGAGGAGGAGGAGGATGGTGGGAATTTTTGAATTTGGAGAAGAAGAAGAAGAAGAAGATTGATGTTTTGAATTTGGATCTTTTTTTCAGTTTGAGAATTTTTTAATTTTGGAGAAGAAGAAAAAGATGGATGTTTTGAATTTGGATCTTTTTTTCAGTTTGGGAATTTTTTATTTTGGAGAAGAAGAAGAAGGAAATGGATGTTTTGAATTTGGATTTTTTTGAGTTTGAGATTTTTGATTTTGGAGAAGAAGAAGATGAATTGGAATTGGAATTGGAATTTTCAATTTTAACTTTTTTTTGTGTTATTTTTAATTTTAGACGCATTTTTTTTAATTAAATAATTATGTTTTTTCCACGTCAGATTTAGGGTGTAAAAAATTGCACTTTAAGTAGTTTAGATGTGTATTAGGTCACTCCAATAGTTTAGGTGTGGCTTAGACTTTTCGGGTCTAGTTTGGGATGAAAACGATGTCTTTTTCCAAGAATCTTTTGTAAGAGTTTTCTTTGATTTGAGATCATCATAGTAATTAATAAGTTATTTATTATACATTGTCATTGATACCGGACACCAATGTTCATACAGATATGATTGAAAGGATGTTGTGTTAAGATTTTTGTCCTGGTTTTCTTACTATATTTAAGTTTTATTTTTTCTTAGAAGGAAAATAAAAGTTACCATAATTACTTTTACTTTTCCTGAAAGAAAAAATATAATTCTTTTTCATATTTGGCTAACCTCTTTCTTGGAGGAACAGTTTTGGACATCTATAAATAAAAGATCCCCCTTCTCATACCATAACACAATAGCATCCACGATGTAGTCTTTTAAGAGTTTTGTTTAGGGGGAGATTTTCTCTCTCATTAGTTTTATGCTTTTTAATATTATTTTTAATATTAGGATTTATATGTAGGCCAATTGGCCAAATCACATAATAATATTATGTTTTTAGTATGTTTTTCTTTGTCATCTGAGTTATTGTCTTTATGGTTTGCAACTAATAGCTTCCGCATGATGCCCTCTCAATTTCAAACCCAACAAGTGATATCAGAGCTTACGGTTCAATGGTCCAATGGTGTAGTGAGACGAGATTAAACAGGTTCAAAGAGGTTTCAAAATCAAGCTGCAACAAGTTGGGCGATAATGAAGACTTTTGGCGAACTACATGTGGAGAACAAGTTTCAACCATATTTTCAACACTCCTGCTGCTGCATCTTTAAAAATAAAAATAAAATATTACTTTTAAATCAATTTTTAACCATGATATTTTAAACCTTATTTTTAACCATGGCAAGCAAAAGTTATGAAGATTATATCAAGAACGAAGTTCATGCACTTGATATGAAGAGAAGACGGATCAAGTGAAGAAAATCAAGCCAAAAAGGGGAGATTTGTTAGGGTTTTTGCCCTAATTTTCTTACTATATTTAAGTTTTATTTTTTCTTAGAAGGAAAATAAAAGTTACCATAATTACTTTTACTTTTCTTGAAAGAAAAAAAAATATATTTCTTTTTCATATTTGGCTAACCTCTTTTTTGGAGGAAAGGTTTTGGACATCTATAAATAGAAGACCCCCCATCTCATATCATAACACAATAGCATCCACGATGTAATCTTTTAAGAGTTTCGTTTAGGGGGAGATTTTCTCTATCATTAGTTTTATGCTTTTTAATATTATTTTTAATATTAGGTTTTATATGTAGGCCAATTGGCCAAATCACATAATGATATTATGTTTTTAGTATGTTTTTCTTTGTCATCTGAGTTATTGTCTTTATGGTTTGCAACTAATAGCTTCCGCATGACGTCCTCTCGATTTCGAACCCAACATGTTGAGTGTGATATGCATGTAAAATTAATGATTGATACAGGGTGGAATCTGTTAGCTCTTGGTAATGAGTTTAAGCTCTATGTTGTCATGCATTATAAACGATTAATCAAGACCTTGGCAGACAATTGAATGAAGAAGAAAAGAGTATCTTGGGTCATTCAATAGTCGATTATAATCTGACGTGCACACATAGTTGATCACCTATTAGAATTTGATAGTTAACCCATATCCTAGAGTGATCCGGAGCTAAAAAAATAGAAGAAATACTACATTATTCTTCTACATGTTCTTGAGAGTAAATTGTATACTTCATGCTATCTTGTCGTTAAGGAGTATTGTTAAACACCAACCTTGATTAGTATATTGATGTGATCAATTTACTACTAGCTTAGTTTTGAACTTATGGGGTCGCATACTAACAAGTGTTTCGATCTTTGTTAATGAATTATTTTATTATTGAATAATTAAATTAGATAATTTAATTAGTCAAATAAATAAAATATTTGTCCAAATAAAATATTACTATTATATTCTTTGCTAGCTCCGAGAATGTAATTAATATTATAAATAAATTTGAGGTTTCTATTTAGAATAAAAAATTAAATTATATCTATTAATTAAAATATATGTATGACATATATTTGATATTATTTATTTATGGTATATAAACATGTTAATAAAGGACCTCATGTTGAGAAATTCTAAAAAGGACCAGCTGCCAAATATACATAGAATTGAATTAAAAGTCCACTAAGGACATTGGTGGCTTACCCATTTAAAATGTGATTCCAAGTTTAATGGAAAGTCCATACATGCCATTTAAGAATTGGATCAACGAGTTTTCAAGTTTTTCCATAGAATTTTTTCATAAAATTTAATTATGGAATTAAACTTTTATCCCAAGTAAATTATTACCTTTAAAAGGTTTATAAGTGACTCTATATAAGGTGATGGAAAAAATCCATTGTAGAAGGTTTATGAAAAGGTTTGTGGACAAATTCATGAAAAGAGGTTTTTATTATGAAAAAGTGTTTTCACCGTGAGAAAAGTTTTATCATGAAAAAAAATTTTCATTACGAGAATAATTCTTATGAGAAAAATGCTTTATTGAAAGTGTGTGAGTTCAATATCAAATGAAGAGAGAAAATATATTAACGGAAAAATTCTTTTCTTGTTATGTTTATTGCGGGTTGAGGTTTTTGAGAAAAATCTCAACACAATATTCGTAATTCAATTTGTTCGTGAGTTTTGTTGATCAAGGATTTGATAGCAAAGATCGATCTCGGTATGAATACACATAGAGTCTTTGTATTATCGAAGAAATCCTCACTACGACTATCGTTTTCAAGTTTGTCTTGAAACCTAGTCTTTGATATTAATGATTTTAAACTCAAATAGATTTATCTAGGTTGCTTTTTGTATTCCGCTGCGTATTACGAACATTCTGCAACCCTACAAACTCATGTTAAATGAATCTTTCATCACATTTGGGTTTGTATTTATCAAATCTTCATCTTCTGAACATGAAAATAGAATGAGGAAATGAAAAAAAAAAAAAAAAAGAATATAAGTAAATAGTTAATGCTCCCAAGAAAAAACAAGTCAAAAGGAAAATAAATGAACAGCAAAATTCTCCTCATCAAAGATTAATATAGCGCTATATCATTTGGATAAATGTCAACTAAAATATAGTATACTTTCACATTGTCTTGAGAGAGATACATGATGTGCCTTGAAATCGGACACATGTTATGTCTTTTCTTGAGGTTCTAATTGTTCTTATGCTTGTTTTATTGTATTGTTAAGTTGGAGTGTTGTTTCATAGGTTTTAGATGTTCAAATAATTAAAAATTTAAAAAAATAAAAATCATAAATTACAACAATTTAGGTGATTTACGATCTGCGATCAAAAGTAGAATTGTGCTGATCGTGGAAAAGTTCAAAGAGAATGTTAAAAAGGAACCTATAGAGTTGGTCAATCTACGAAGAAGAATATGATAATATGTCTTATATACAAACCATAAATGAAGGAGAAGACAAGTAATCAGGTGGACGTACAACAGAACTTGTGAACCACAAACGAAAATATGACCATAGAGTCAATTCACGGCACGAGTCCAGAAACATAGACGATAGTCAATGGTGACTCAAATGAAAATCTGCGCGCCTCAAGCCAATCAGCGACTGCCGACTGGATCGAAGATCATGTCGGTATGTAAAGCAATTTGATATTTTTAGAATTCTAACTTTATAGAACATTATAAATAGACATGTTAGGCTTCTTTGTAAATTGAAGCGTCATCAATTTACTTAGTTTTCAATTATGTCACGCAGTTTGGACAAGTTTCGAGGTTTTTCTTTGTCTAACTAATGAAGAACATCATTCTTTATTTCAAGCGTTAATATTTAGAGTAAGTTTATGCATTCCTTTTACATATATTCTTAATGTTTTACTTTCAGTTTGAGTAGGTAAATTTCATTACCGAGATTTAAGGGTGTCGAGTGGGTCGGGCCGAGTCGTTCGGGCCGATTTGACCCGGACCGATTATTTTTTTAAAATGGGTTTGGTTAATTCGACTCGGATAAAGCCCGATCCAGGCCCGTCGGTTAATCGGCCCGGCCCATTTATTAAAAAAAATTAACTTTAAAAAATATTTTTTAATTTTAAAAAAAAATTCTATAAATATCCTACAACTTCAAATCATTTTTCACACAATTTTTCACTCTCTCAAATCTCAATTTTCAATTCTCAAATATTCAATATATTTAATTTCTTAAAGTGTTAAAATTTAATTTTTTAATTTTTTATTTATAAAGTACGAGCGGAAGTTTCTAAAGTCGCAACCTTCGGATACTTTTAAAATTTGGTATTGTCGTTCCATTTCTTACGTTTAATTTTTATTTATTGTATTAATTGTTTAATAGTTAATTTTATTATATTTGTGTATTTTGAATATTTTTAGTTTAATTTAATTTATATTATGGATAAATTAAGAAATCTCGCTACTAAAGGTGTTAAAATTTTTTATTCCGGAAGTGGTAGTGGTAGTAAAAAGCGAATTACTAGCTGTAGAGGTAGTTCAAGTAGTAGATATATCCGTGTGCTTTCGCCTCCAGTACCGCTTGGTACACCTTTTGAGGAAGAAATAAGTGTAGGTGCTCACGATATGGATTATATAAAAACTCAGGAAAATTACTGTATAGAAGAAGAAAATGAAGTAGATGCGGTTAATTTAGACGAAGATAATGAAAATATTGTTGAGATATCCGCAGTAGGAGATGCTAACGTTAGATCTGAATCGGTTAATCTCCTTCTCCGTCCTTCCAGTGCCTCAAGATCTCGTAAAAAAACTAGTGTTACATGACAATTTTTTGAATGTATATCAGATATTGAGGTGCAATGCAATATTTATCAACAAATATATAAGCATAGAAGTGGAGGCAAGCAAGGGGTACGGGTATGTTAATGAGACATATAGTTGAAAATCACAAAAGAGAGTTAAATATTACACAAGGTGGTGGGGATGTTGGTGGGCCAACGCAAACTAAAATGGACCCAGCAACCGGTCACGTAGCGAAGAAGTATAATAAATTGAGGGACCGGAAAGAAATAGCTAAAATGGTAGTTGTGGGTTGTTTGCCTTTTAGTTTTCCTTCTTCTGATGCCTTTATTCGTTGTATACAAGCAATTTATAATCCTATGTTTAACGGTATTTCTAGAACTATTTGTCGATCTGATATTTTTAGACTTCATTCACAATATTGTTTTTATTTATCAACATTGTTAAAAAATATTCAATGTAGATTGTCCCTAACTTCTGATCTTGGTCGTTCTGTAAATAAAAATAATTATTTAACCGTTACTTGTCATTGGATGGATAGTAATTTCGTGATGCAAAAACGTATTCTTGCTTTTTTATATGATGAAGATCGTAAACATACTGGACAATTTATTTCTGATTCTATTGTTAAAATTGCCGGATATTATGGTATCGAAAAAAAAAAATTTATGCATTGCTTTTGATAATGCTTCTAACAACAAGATTGCTATAAAAAAAATCTACGCTATCTCCGCCCTTGCCTGAAATTTTTCATATTAAGTGTGCATGTCATATATATATAATTTAATTGTAAAAGATTGTCTTGAGTTTTTTGAGTTTTATATTGAAAAAATTCGTTTCTCCGTTGGTTTTATTCAAGGAAATAATCGTAGATCGAGAATTAGAGAATTTAAAGTTAAATGTCACCGATTTTGATACCTGAGGAAATTGATACTAGATGAAATTCTACGTATGAATTTTTAAAAACTTGTTATAACTATTGAATTCCTATTACACTAGCTTTTAACCAATATTGCGGTTCATTTGCTGATTTTGCTGATTTCATGCTATATAATTCTGATTGGGTTGTAATTAATGATCTTGTTAAGTTTTTGAAAAAATTTTATGTAGCTACGATTGAATTTTCTAGTGCTTATTATCCTACTGTTTGCAATATTTTGGCATATATAGTCGATATTTCTGGTTTGCTCAAAGAATATAAAAATAAAGAAGGTTATAAAGAAGTTGTTGGCGCCATGTTTATGAAATTTAAAAAATATTTTTTCCCAATTCCCCTTATTTACTTGGTTGGTGCTATGCTAAATCCGTGCATGAAATATAATAATATGTCACTTTAGTACTCTTATTTATACTAATTTAGAAATAAATACTAACCATGATTCTGAACAAGTACAACCTGATTTGTGGATGACTACGGCTGATGCAAAGGATTACATAGAAAAATTATATAATCACTATGCTGATTTATTTGATTTAGCCGTACCTACAAATATCACTCCAACTATCACTCCTCATCCTCTCGAGGAACCATCATCTTCTAAAAGGCCAGCACATAGTGGTTTTTCTGATTCGTTTTACGATTTAAATTGTTGGAACAATGTTGATGAAAGAACTTACACATCAATTTATTGGAAAGAGCTGAAATATTATCTTCGGACGGCATCAGAGGATCGCAGATAACGGATCAACACGTTGGATTGGTGGAGGAGTAATGAAACACAATATCCTGTGCTTTCAAGATTAGCTAGAGATATCTTGAATGTTCCAATGTCAACCGTTGCATCAGAGAGCGCCTTTAGTCAGGGACGACAGCAGCTTGGAGACAATCGACACTCATTGGGAAGCAATGCAATGAATATTCTAGTTTGCCTCAGAGATTGGATTAAACTTGAAGAAATTATGACTTCACGGGAGAACTCAGCAAAATCAAGTCCAATGCATGATTTTGCCCCCGTTGACTTCAACTATCCTATGCAAGTTCCCGTTAATATTAACATGAATGAGTTGGAAAAAATGATGCATAATTTGTAGATTTTTCATTCATGTAAATTATAAATTTTGGATCATTTTGCAATCAATAAAACTCCCCAAATTCATTCATTCCTTAGTCCTTGTTTTTTTATATTTTTTCATTTAACGATTTAAAATTTTAAATTGAATTTTTAGTTTTCTACTTTAAATTAAAAACTTAC
>NC_061117.1:121557040-121571738 GCF_002878395.1 Capsicum annuum
AAAATTAAAAAAAATACTTTTATGTAAAAAAAAATTAAAGTATTAGGATTAAAAAGTTAAAGTTAGGGTTTAGTTCAATCGAAATAATTTAATTTCGTTAGGGGGGGTATTTTTGAGCCAAATATTTAACAGAGGGGTATTTAACGAAATTAAATTATTTCGATTATTTCGTTAGTTTATATAAAGTTCATCATTTAATTTTTATTTCGTTAATTTCTTTAAGTGAAAATTTATATTTCATTAATTTATATTTCGTTAATTTCTTTAAAGATTAAAAAGATGTAAAGTGAAAATACCTTTTTAGAATAAATGTATGTTTATTTTTCAAATCAAATTCAACCAATTTATATTATAATTCAAATACTTTTTTTCATTATCTTATTTTTAAAATTAAAAAAATACTTTTATGTAAAAGAATTAAAATATTAGAGTTAAAAAGTTAAAGTTAGGGTTTAATTCAAATCGAAATAATTTAATTTTGTTAAGGGGAGGGGTATTTTTTAACCAAATATTTAATAAAGGAGTATTTTTGACCCATTTCAGATAGTTCAGGGGTATTTTGATTCTTTTTCGAATTCCGTTAGAGGGAGGGATATTTTTGAGCTAAATATTTAACGGAGGAATATTTTTGAGCCAAAAATCTAACGAGGGATATTTTTGAGCTATTTCAAATAATTCAGAGGTATTTTTGAATCTTTTCCGTTAAAAAAAAAAAATGGTCGACGAGTTTGTTGACCTACATAAGAAAACTGATTATGCTAATGCTGTAATACCACCACCGGTGAACGCTCCCCCTTTGAAAGTGGATGCAAACATTTATACAATGCTCAAGGGTGAAGGGCTATTTTGAAATTTCAAAAATGATCATCCACATTAGCACTTGAAAACTTCATTGGAGTATGCACTATGCATAAGGATAGTATTCTGATGATGCAATTTGATTGACGGTATTAAAATATTTTTTCACTTGTGAAGCACGAACTTAGATCCATAACTTCTTGTCACACTCTTTCACTACATGCACGCAATTGGACAACATAATTTTGAAGAAATTTTTCCCTCCAGTGAGAAAGCTAACTTGAGAGAAAAAAAAATTCACTTTAAATAGGTACTTGGAAAGTGTTGTCTCCTAAGAGCAGACAAGTACAGATGGTTGTCAAGTAATTAATAAAATGATTGCAAGTAATGGAATGTCGAATAGCAGAGGGACTTAGCACTACCAAGCAATCGATTTAATCTATTGCTCTCCAATTTTAATTTGTTTGTTCTATTTTTATTTTTAATTTATTTAAAAAAATAATTCTTATTCTTTTTATCAACTCTTTAATTTCAATTTTTTATATGACATGTTTAACATCATAAAATTATAATATTAGTAATTTCTATTTTATGAACTCACATATTAATATATTATACATAGATATGCTATCTCTAAAGAAGTTCAATTTATGATCTAATAAAGTATTAAAGTATTTGAGCCTAAAATGTAAGTATCTAATTAGTATCTGCTTATTTTGGATAGATTAAACCTCATAGGCTTTTTTATAAGTGTGATGGAAATTTAATTGAAAGGTACCTCTTCTAAAGATGTGTAATTAAAGGATGCCTTTTAGAAGAATTAGAATATAAATATGATGGTTTCTAAGTTTGTACGTGGTTTTTTCTTTTTCTACCCCATCTTAGAAAAAAATATCTAGAACGTGTATTAAAATTTAGAAGATTAAACAGTTGATTACAAAAGAAAAGAAGATCTTTAACAAATCAAGTTATTGCAATGGAACAAGATTAGTGTTCCTTTCGTTCTTCTGTATTTATATCTTTGTCTAGTAATTTACACGATGATCTTAGGTGAATTCTTTAAAAAATTTCAATAAGTGGTATCAAGAGCAAGATCTTGTTAATTCATTAGACAGGATAATTTAGATTTCACCTTTAGTTTTTAACAGAGATATTCATGATCTTTAAACAATTCTGGCTTTTACTTGTATTTTTTTTTCGCCGAATCTGCAAACCATGTCATCAATTATGTCTAACTTAATTTTTTGCATAAATTTTAATTGGTTAATGCTTTTGAGGGGATAATACCGAGTGCCAAGTTTAAGATTGTTGATTTTGGCAAAGTTAGAGAACTTTCTTTTGTAGCAGAATACTTTAGCACTAAATTTTTTTAAAGATTTTATTCTGTCATTTTTTTAATGGATAAAGTATTCCATATTTCTTTTAAATTTGGATACAAAATTTGCAGAAACTTTCTGCTGGATATTTATTTTCTTTCGTCTCTTGTTTTGACTTACTTTCTTAAAGTTTTATACTACAAAAGGTGTTGAAAGAAAATAAAAGTTGAAGGAAAATTTGCCGCAAATCTTGAGACGTTTTTGTGGTTGTTTTTCAAATTTCTGGGGCAATTTTTTTCCTACAATTTTGTGGATGTTTTCATTTTTCAGATTTGCATTTTTTTTAAAAGTGCTATTATTGTATTTATGTTTCTTGTTAAAAGTGAGTAGATTGAATCAATATGTTGCCAAAGTAATCTTTATTGTGAAGATTTATTTACTTTGAACATGTAAATATGTTTTATCTATGTGAAATAACTATCCCAAAGGAGATTATTTTGACCAAATTACGAATAGTTATGAATATGTGATACATTTGTAATACATTTTGATAATGTGTTGGTCCAAAGAAAGGCATATTGTTATGCCGTTTTAGTAATCAATGTCATGAACTATGCATAAGAGTACAACTTACAAATTATTATTTCTGTCCAAAGACTAAATGATAATGTTGTACTAGGTATCTTAAGATGGACCCACTTTTGTGTATATGTGTTTGATAAATATACAACTTTGAATTTATTTGTTATTTTTTTATTTTTATTTAATTTAATTATCTACACATATACATGATTTATTTGATGGTTAATCGTGAGCATTATTTATTTTATCTTATAGTGTCTTCTATATTTGCCAATGTGAATAACATTCATGTGCTTAGTGGCACAAACTTCAAGAAATGAAAATAGCACATTATGATTGTCCATGATTGTATGTATCTTGATTATGCATTGAGATTTGATCGTCCTACGGACTTGAATGTAACTAGTTCGAATGAACAAAAATTCTGCATACGAGAAGTGGGAGCGTTCAAATTGCATGAACTTAATGATGATGCAACGCTCAATTTCGAGATCCTTAAGAGGCGATATAACAGAGAATAAAGATGCCAAAGATTTCTTAAAAGAAATCGCGCAGATCGATTCACTGCTAATGAAAAGGTTAAAACAAGTATTATTCTTAATAAGATAGTTTCAATGTGATATAAGGGAAAAGAAAACATAAGGGAGTGCATTATGGAAATGTCTAATCTTATTAAAAAACTCATGATATTTAAGCATGAATCGTCTGACGACATACTTGTGCATCTAGTTTTGATCTCTCTTCCAACACAATTCAGTCAATTCAAAGTTACATATAATACTCAAAAAGAGAAATGGACATTGAATGAGCTTATAGCTCAATGTGTGCAAGAGGAGGATAGACTGAAACAAGAAAAGATTGAAAGGGATCATTTGGCATCTACCTATGAAACTAAAACTGCTTCAGATAAGCAAAAAAAGAGTAAGACTAAGGAAACTGCAGATGAAGGAACATCACAGTCCAAGAATCCAAAGACTTATTTCTTTTGCAAGAAAATTGATCATATAAAGAAAGAATGTTCTAAGTACGCTAGCTAGCATGAAAAGAAAGGTAAACTTATCAACTTTGTTTGTTCGAAAGTTAATTTGATTGTGGTACCTAGTGACACTTGGTAGATAGATACGGGTGCAACTACTCACGTAAGTGCTACTATGCAGGATTGCCTAATGAGCCGAGCATCGATTGATGCTGAAAGATACATCTATGTAGGCAACAACAATAAAGCAGTTGTGGAGGCTATTGATGTCTTTAGAATTTCATTAGATACTGAGTTTTATTTGGAATTAGAGAAAATATTTATTGTACCATCTTTTAGACAGAATTTACTTTTTATTTCTTGTTTGGACATATCTGGACAATTGCTCTATTGGAAATGAAATTTATAGTATTTCTCTAAATTCTAATATTGTTGGAACTGGTACTCTAATTGATAAGTTATACAAATTAAATAGACAAGTCTCATGCAACAACGAAAATCTGTTTCAAGTAATTTTGGTACTAAGCACAGATTAATAAATGAGAATTCATCAATGTTATGGCATAAGCAATTGAGTCATATTTCTAAACAAAGAATACAAAGGCTTGTGTCAGAAGGAATTCTTAATTCCCTTGATTTATCAGATTTTGAAATTTGTATAGAATGTATTAAGGAAAAACAAACGAATATAAGAAAAAGAGGTGCTTGTAGTAGTAAGAACCGTTAGAGTTGATACATACAGATACTTGTGGTTCGTTTCCTACAACTTCGTGGAATGATCAACCATAGTTCATTAACTTTATAGATGACTACTCCCGTTATGGATATCTCTATTTAATTCATGAGAAGTCATGATCTTTGAATGTTTTTAAAATTTTCAAGGCTGAAGTTGAAACTCAATTAGGCAAGAAAATTAAAGTTGTCAAATCTAGTCGTGGAGGAGAATATTACGGTAGATATAATGGATCAGGTGAATAATGTCTAGGACCTTTTGCAAAGTATTTGACAGAGTATGAAATTATACCTAATAAATGGTATAGCTGGGAGACGAAATCAAATAGCTCTTAAGGATATGGTAAGAAGTATGATTAGTCATTCTTCTTTACCTGAGTCACTTTGGAGAGAAGTATTAAAGACTGCAGTTTATATACTAATCGAAGTTCCTAGTAAAGTAGTAGCTAAAACTCTATACGAGTTATGGACTGATAAGAAGTCTAGTATTAGGCACTTGATGTATGGAGATGTCCAGCCGAAGCAAGGCCTTACAAGCCTAATGAAAAGAAATTGGATTCAAGAACTATTAGCTGCTACTTTGTGGGTTACTCAGAACGATCGAGATGCTTTAAGTTTTACAACTCCTCAAATAGATCCTTTTTCGAGACAGAAAATGCCAAATTTATTGAGGATGTTGATTATAGTGAGAGTAATCAAAACAAATAAATTATGATTAAATAGGAATTTGATAATATCAATTCTAGTAAAAATGATCAGATTACTTTACTGGATGTGTTTCAACCTGTAAATCAGTATTAAGAAGAAAACATAATGATATTACCTCACGATTAATAGCCTCAAGTTGAAGTGCCTGAAAGACGATCTAGCAGAGAAAGGAGACATGTAATTTTGGATGATTTTGTTGTTTATCTTCAAGAACATGATTTTGACATGGGATTGAAAGATAATTCTATAACTGTTAGTTAAGCAAAATCATGTCAAACTCTGGTAAATGGATCGAGTCATAAAAGGTGAGTTGAATTCTATGAAAGACAACAACATTTGAGATCTAGTCGAGTTACCACAAGGATCAAAATTGATTGATTGTAAGTGAATTTTTAAAATCAAGAGTGATTCTAAAGGTAACATTGAAATATATAAAGCACGCCTAGTTGCTAAAGGATTCACTCAAAAGGAAGGCATAGATTTTAAAGAGACATTTTTACCAGTTTCATTGAAAGACTCCTTTAGAATCATTATGGCACTTGTAGCTCATTATGATTTAGAGCTACATCAAATGAACGTAATGACTACATTTCTCAATGGAGAGATTGAAGAAATGATAAACATGGTGCAACCAGAAACCTTTGAGTCTCAAGATTCAAAGCACCTTGTGTATAAACTTAAGAAGTCCATATATTATTTAAAATAAGCATTCCGTCAATGGTATCGAAAGATTCATCAAGTGATAACCTCTTTTGATTTTAAGGAAAATGTAACACCCCGTATTCAAGTACGTGTATTGGCGTATTCAAGTACGTGTATTGGTCTTATTTATATAGAATTCATTTTATTGTATTTTATTTATACCGAAATTTGCCCGTCGATGGTTCCATACGAAGGTTATTGAATAAGCTTTCCAACGATATAAAGATTTCCAAAAACGGATAGGTTTCGGATATAATCGAGCATATTCGAAACTATAAAACGGTGGCCGGGATATTGGAATAGTAAATGTGCAGGAAAATTTCCTGCACACAAACTACTGAGGCCAGCCAATTTTTTGGGTCAACTTTGAACGATCATAACTCCCTGAATATAATGAACTGGGAGAGCTGCAACCTATGAAAAGAAAGATCTTTGAGTCTTCTTTCCAATGCAATTATTTTCATCCAAATCCGACGTCTTAGTAAGGAGTTATACTCGTTTTACTTTAGTCTCTCAAAACAGATTTTTAGGGTCAATTTCAAACGATCATAACTCCTTGTACAGGACGAACTGGGTGGCCTACTTTATATGAAATGAAAGCCCTTTGAATTATCTTCGAACGATACCATTTCACCCAAATTCGATATCGTATCAAAGAGTTATGGTCGATCTACTTTAACTTATCAAAACAGTCCACCAAAGGATAGATTTGACATTATTTAAATTTTAAAGGCACTTTGGTCATTTCCTATGATATTATGGACGGGAATATGTGTACATATACATGTATATGAGTTCAAAAACTCATTTTCATCATCAATCATTGAGAAAGAACAAACCCTAGCCAAATTTGACCTTTAAATTACTTTTGATTCAACCGTAGAAATTCCAAAGTAATCCGATAACTGCGTTTGTCATCTCGAGAGCTTCGAACGGCACCTATTATTTGTGCAAACAGGATTGCATAATCAAGAGGTGAATTTTAAGGTATGAATATTGTTTGCCTTTGTTCTCTTCCATATGTATATGTGTGATAGAGGATTAAATGTATTGGTTGTTATTGAAAGGTAATGGAAATATGGTTATGGACTATTTTGCATGGTTTGGTTGTATTGAATTTTGGAAGGAGGATATGTTAATTGGGTTATGGAAGGTGGATATGGTAATTGAGTTATGAAAGGTGGATATGATGATATACTATTGAATTGATGATTATTTATGTCTATGGCTCAATTTGGTTTAATGGATTGGTTGGAAGGATAAATGAATCCAAACTTGTTATTGGAGGATGTTGTATGAATATGCATGACATGTAAATGTAATTGGAGTATAAGAAGGTTAAAGTGACACCCTTTATGGTGTAATTAAGGCTTACTACTTAACCACTAGTTTGGTGAATTCAAATAATTGAATTGTGACGTTTGGTCGCTAATACTAGATTGCTATATATGTTCATTGTAGATAAGTAATCCGAAAAGACGAGAAGTCCATTTGGGACTAGTATTGAAGGTTGACAGTCAGGTATGTAAAGCATACTCCATACCATATCTTTGGCATGAAAGTGAACAATTGTTCTATTAAGAAAGTTTCCAAAGTTATTCAATAACATGTGATCCATAATGGTTTTGTATGATGTCCTACGTTACCAATGAACTTATTCCCACCCTACAAGATGTCAAGACATTCTAATACTTACTTGTTTTCCAAATCTTACATGTTTATTGCACTAATGAATGTTAGAAGGTATCCGGTTACTCGAACAAGATCCATGTGCTATTAATGACTCCAAAACGTTTCATTGATATACCAATAAGTTCCTACTTTATTGTTATGGCATTGATGACTTCAAAACACTTTATTGATGTGCCGATGAGTTCTTACTTCATTGTTATTGCATTGATGGTCTATTTATATGTCTCTTATTGATGTATCATTGTTTTAAAGTATCAAAAATGTGGTGGCGACCTAAATAACAATCTCAAAGATTAATTGAACTAAGTGATGGAAGTTCTCTTTTATCGGATGGTATCCCAGGGGCATAAGCCTATCATGGGTCGATCCCTAGTTATGTGTTTATGGGTGGTATCCCAGGGGCATAAGCCTAGCATGGGTCGATCCCAGTTGATATGTACTGGAGGCAGCCTAATGGTCACAGTACAGTACAGTAATAATTACAAAGATGATTGAATAAATACAATGTACAGGTTGTCACAAGTTCTAGTAAGTGTGGTCCACTCCTATTATGATTTATTCACTTGTTTCTGATTTCTATTGAGCTCCTATATCATATGTGATTATCTACAGCTTTACATACTTAGTACATATTTCGTACTGACGTCCCCCACGGGGGACCTGCATTTCATGCTGCAGGCACAAGTACCTCAGCTCATACACCGCACAAGTAGGAGCAAGGATATCTAGCTGCTTTTGGTGAGCTCCAGTTTGCTTCGGGGCTTTTCGTGTCATATCCAGTCACTTTTGGTATTGTATAGAAGTTAGTTATATGACGGGGTATGTCCCGACCTTAGTTAAACTCTGTGTATTGTCTAGAGGCTTTGTAGACCTAATGTACAGTCAAGGTGGTGTTTTGTTAATAGACGCGATGGCTCCAATGGCCAAGTATTATATATACATATATATGTGTGCTCGAGCTTAAAAAGGTGATTATTTCCTTTTATATGCGACATGATGCTGTCCAAATTTCGGGTTGTCATAGAGGTATGCATGGGAAGTATAAGGTTATGAGATGGTTCTCTCGGACCTCCTCGGTTACGGGTGTCAGTCCGCCCCAATAGGATTTGAGGTGTGACAGAAAACATCATTGATAAGTGCATATATCTCAAGTTCAGTGGGAGCAAATTTGCTATCCTTGTGCTATATGTAGATGACATGCTACTGGCAAGAAATGATGTAGGTTTATTGCATTAAATCAAGAAATTTCTATCCAGTAAATTTGAACTAAAAGATCATGATGAAGCATCTTTTGTTCTAGGTATAGAGATCCATAGGGATCGTACTAGAAACATTCTTGGACTGTCACAAAAACTTCTTTTGATAAGATGTTAAGTAGATTTGGCATGCAAAATTGTGCATCGAAAGATACACCCGTGGCAAAAGATGATAAATTTAGTTTGTGTCTATGTTTAAATTTGGACATAGAAAATAAAGAGATGAAAAGTATCATATGCATCAGCAGTGGTAAGTCTCATGTATGCACAAGTTTGTATACGTACAGATATAACGTAATAGTGAAAATATTGAAGTGATATTTAAATAATCCGAAAATTGATCATTGAAAAGTTGCAAAACGGGTTATGAGGTATATGTAAAGAACTAAAGATTTTATGCTCACTTATCGGAGATCGGATCATTTAGAGATCGTAGGATATTTCGATTTAGATTTTGTTGGATGTTTTGATAGTAGGAGATCTACATCAGGTTATGTTTTCATGATGGCTGGAGGAGCTGTTTCTTGGTAAAGTGTGAAACAAACATTAATAACTTCTTCTACAATGAAAGTTGAATTTGTGGCCTGCTATGAAGCGTCAAATCTATAAATATGACTAAGAAATTTTATCAATGAAATGCAAATAGTCAGTGGCAAAGAAAGACCATTGAAAACTCATTGTGATAACAAATTTGTTGAGTTATATTCAAAGAACAACCGAAGTTCGTCAAAGCATAAAGACATCAAGTATTTGGTTGTAAAAGAAAGGGTTTAGAGTCGTCTCATGTCGATTGAGCATATTAGTACAAACTTGATGATTGTGAATCCGCTCATGAAGGATTTGTCAAGTGTTTCATGGACATGTGACTCATTGGGTGTTGTCAAATTTGATGATGAACCATTTTAGTGGAGGTTTGTTATTTTATTATGCTATTGATATGTTAAAGTTTATTTTTCGTACAAACTCAATTTTTATGAAATTTATGAATTTCGTGTATTTATTGGTAACTCTGAAAAATAAAGATATTAACTTTCTATTGCAATATTGCATAAAGTACAAGAAAGTGATTTTGGACTATTAAAGTCATAAGGTAGGGCCATTTGAAAATATGCATGACTTGGATCATTTTACATGTAATTTTCGTATTATGATCTATGTAATTGATATTGTTGATATTAGTGATCATTGATGGGTTTAGTTTCGAATATATGTTATGAAGACCACTTTGATCCTATATTAATAGTATCTATGGACCAGATTGTTTTGAGATATTTAAATAAGGATAATAAAAGTTTGTGCGCACTAAAGTTTCAGCCATGTATGATTATTCAGAAATATATGTGGTCCCAGTGGGAGATTATTGGTAATTTCTATTTTGTGAACTCGCATATTAATATGTTATACATAGATATGCTATCTTTAAAGAAACCCAATTTATGATCTAATAAAGTTTTAATAAAATTTTTTTACCAAGTTTTAAAGTATTTGGGCCTAAAATGTAAATATCTAATTAGTATCAGTTTATTTTAGATAGATTAAACCTCATGGGCCTTTTCATAAGTGTGATGAAAATTTAATTGAAAAGGTCGAGGCATAATTAAAGGGTCAGAATATAAATATCATGGTCCCGAAATTTGTACGTGATTTTTTCTTTCTCTACTCCATCTTAGAAAAGAATATATAGAACGCGTATTAAAACTTAGAAGATCAGACAATTGATTACTAAAGAAAAGAAGTTCTTTAACAAATCAAGTAATTGCAATGGAACAAGGTTAGTGTTTCTTCCGTTCTTTTGTATTTATACCTTTGTCTAGTGATTTACATGATGATCTTGGGTAGGTTCTTTATAATTTTTTAATGTAAAAGATATTTTTGTACATTTGACATATCTTTAATTTAAAATCATGAGATTCAAAAGTGTTTATTTTTTTAAATTCTTTGTCAAGTAAAATCAAAACAGATTAATCAATTTGAAAGGAAGGAAGTATAATTCTAATAACAAGTGTAGTCCAATTCAAAAGAGTTTGTTTGTCTGATTATACTAATTATAACTAAAGCAAAAATAGTAAAAGTGATGAATAACGTAGAAGTTGTTTATAGTGAAGATATAGCATATAGTTATGATGCTTGTGTAATCTCATTATATATATATATAAAGAGCTTTAGAAAAGTGATTGGAATTGTTTATCCTTCATTAAAAAAACTCTTCTTTAGACATAATTTTTTTAATTTATTATTTAATTATTTTTTATTATATTAACTAGACTTCTTAAAATATATGGACTCCTAAAATATATGGTAGGAGAATCAATTAATTTTTTTCTACTAGACTTCCTAAAATATATGAGGCTCCTAAAATATATGGTAAAAGAATTAATTAATATTTTTCTTTCCACTAGACTTTCTAAAATATATGGGACTCCTAAAATATATGGTAGGAAAAAATTAATTAATATTTTCCTTTCTACTGTTCAATTAGAAAAATACTCTTAAAATATGACTATATTAACGAAATACAATAAATATTGAGATCTAGAGGACAAACTGGTTTGCCTATTGAGAGAATATGATTGATGCTCATCTAATTTGATTCGATTGAATGTCTAGATTGGTGGATGCTTGATTTTCTAACCCTCAATTTCTTCGCTGTTTTTGTCAACATAATAAAATTCAACATGTGTGTATATATATATTTTCTTTGTTTTCATTCAAAATCATTCTTTAGGTCAAAATTTTCGCTCAGACAAGAATTAGTTGGATCAAATTGAAACTTTGTGATCACTATTATATATTTTTTTATAATTTACTGGTCGTAGATGAATGTCGGTTGGCTTTGAAGAATTTCTTGTGTAAAGATTAGGTTTAATTGTATTGTTTTGATATATTTATTATCTTATTATTTTATTTTAATTTACAGATGCTAGATGAATGTAGGTCGGCTTTGAGAATCATTTTTAGGTAAAGGTTAGGTTTAATTGTATTATCGTAATATCTCTATTAGTTTGTTATTTTTGTGGTAGTTTACAGTTCGTAGATGAATCTCGACCGGCTTTGAGAAATTTCTGTCCGTAAAATTTAAGTTTAATTGTATTATTTTGATATCACTTTTATCGTATTATTTTGTTGCAGTTTACAGGTGATAGATAAATGTTAGTTGATTTTGAGAATTTTTTTTTATCTAAAGGTTAGATTTAGCTGTATTATTTTGATATCTCTATTATCGTATTATTTTGTTATTGTTTACAGGTGATAGATGAGTGTCAGACGACTTTGAAAAAAAATTTGTGCGACTTTTAAAAATATTTTTGGTAAAGATTAGGTTTAATAAATAAATTCTCCATCTTTACATACTCAAAAGATATTAATTTTAATTATTATATTCATTACAAATATTCTATTTAATGTAATTTTTGAACTCATTAAAATAAGGTACACACGCAAGGTGCGTACATCTAAATTAGTATATATACATACATATATACATGTATATACATATACTGTTAATAGGAGATAGATGTGCATGCAAAAACATTTGTCAGATGGAGAGCAAAAACACGGAACTTTTCTTTTCAAATTAGTTCGACATGTATACTCTTCTCACCGACGTTTTTTTTTCTTGCTAATGCTTTTTTGGATGCACACAGTATAATTATAAAGATTATATTTGATCCCAATGAGTCACTGGATATAGCTTTTTTTTCTTTTTTTTTTGGGTGGGATTTTGGGATGATAGGATCTTAACTAATGTTGATTGTCGCTACTTTGGGGACTCAAGGCTGAATATTCCCTCAAAAAGTTTCTTCCTTTAGACACTCTTCATTTAATTGCTGTAGGATAAAAGAAGTCCCTTATCTTTATTTTGGGTTATTTTCTACACCAAAATGGGGATTCGAACTCACAATCGATTACTATGGTGAACACCCCTTCACCATTAATCTACCACAATTGATGGTAATAAAAGTAAACTTTATATTATAAAAAAGTAAAGTTATTATCTTAAAATTCATATTCGTTCGATATAATTATTTTTGCATTATTGTTCATGTCTTTGACGACCAATTGAATATGATAATATCCCTTAATCGACACTCAAAGTTTTTCTAACGTCTTAAGATAATATTGGTGCACCACAATATTATCAAAAGCAATAAGCGTAAAAAAGCTTCAAGGTCTATTGTGTTTAATCACAAAATACAAATAAAGTGTGAGATTTAACAAAAAAGGCATAAAAGGAGAAAAAATATAAATATATGTCTAGTACAAGACTAATAATATAAATATGAATGAGAAATATATGAACAATTTTTTTTTATAAAGTGAAATATCAATTGTTTAGCCTTCGTCTAGAAAAAGTATGTATTAAAAATTAGAACATAAGTTTCACATTAAGCGAGACGACGCTCAACACATTTTGAGTCTTACTTCGAGGCTTATGCACGCCTTTGACAACACTAATGCACCCACAAACTTCAAATCCTGGGTTCGCCTCTCATCGTATATCATATGATTTCAATGAATAATAATAATGAAAAGATATGGTGTGTGGCAAAAGATATTTTATTACTTAAACCATTCTTTCAAAATCAATTTTAATATATTTTCAACAACTAATTTAGAAAAACTGTAGCTAAGCTAATCAAACCTGTAACGTCATTAGCGCCTCCACGAAAAAGAAGAATCTGAATGAAGATTTGTACAAAAAAAAAATTAAAAAGAAAATCTGATTTAATCATCATCTTATTCTTACAACTAGTCAAATGTACATGTCTATCACATTAATTAATAATAAATACATATAAAATATCCATTTATTATGTGTACGTAATTATTATGTGAACAAATTATTGCATTATTAGGATTATGAAGAAAGACTCAAATTTGACTTTCAATTTCAAATATTACCAATTTATTAGAAATTTAATATTTTAATGATAATTACAACTTTATCTTTGACTAATTAAAATATTTAAGGATAAAAAATTCAATCAAAATTATTTCAATAATAATTTATTATTTATTTTTAAATTATTATTTCATTATCTTTACAATATTAAGTTATAATATCTTTATAAAATTAAGGGAAGTTGAATTCTATTCGTACTCTAAGCAAATTTGAAACTAATTTTCTGTATAACCAAATTATTCCCTTCTCAAACTTTTTCTTTTTTGAAGTTTTCTCTCTGTCTCTCAAGATTATTGGTGGAGTAATTTTTTAAGACTTTAATCCTTCAAATGTTGTGAATTTTGTAATAAGCAATCTTTTAAACACATTAATCATATGAATTTAAAAACAAAAGAACCTACATAATTGTTAACTCTCGTTGTTATATCCTTTCAAGTCAATTTGGATAATTTACAAGTTTCCTGATTTTGAAACCACAAACCACATTCTCCAACTGATACTTCTCATGTTTCACAACAAAATTACGGCAAATAACTGTAGGATATATGTAATATTATTAGAGGAAAAAGAAGGAAGAATAAGTACAATCTATATATATTATAAAGCAGAGGACGAATCACCAGAAGAAGCCATGTGGCAAGCTATTGTTAAGCCACGTAGTAGTTTTTAAGACAAGGCTTAATAGTATTGTAATAAAAATTTTACTTTGAAAAAGTTAAATACTTGAATTTGAAATACATTATTCTTTTTTGGAAAAAAATATTATTTTAAAAATAAAAATTCATAATTAAAGAGTTCTAATAGATTTTTACTACTTCAATCTTATCTCTTTTAAGATTTAAATACGACAAAACATATTTGAATTTTAATTTATTTAAATATTAAATGAAAGATAATAATAATAACAATAATAATAGTAGTAGTAATACTAATATTATGAATTTATATTAAAAATAATTTTCCATTTGAATAAAAGTGGTTGAGTTAAGTTTATTCATTAAATTAAAAACAGTTGTCTATTAAAATTAATGTT
>NC_061117.1:121574738-121581898 GCF_002878395.1 Capsicum annuum
TACACATATTCCCGTCCATAATATCATAGGGAATGACCAAAGTGCCTTTAAAATTTAAATAATGTCAAATCTGTCCTTTGGTGGACTGTTTTGATAAGCTAAAGTAGATCGACCATAACTCTTTGATCCGATATCGGATTTGGGTGAAATTGGTATCTTTGGAAAGATAATTCAAAGGGCTTTCATTTCATATAAAGTAGGCCACCCATTTCATCCTGTACAAGGAGTTATGATCGTTTGAAGTTGACCCTAAAAATCTATTTTGAGAGGCTGAAGTAAAACGAGTATAACTCCTTACTCAGACGTTGGATTTGGATGAAACTAATTGCATTGGAAAGAAGACTCAAAGATATTTCTTTTCATAGGTCGCAGCTCTCCCAGTTCATTATATTAAGGGAGTTATGATTGTTCAAAGTTGACCTAAAAAATTGGCTGGCCTCAGTAGTTTGTATGCAGGAAATTTTCCTGCACATTTACTATTCCCAATATCCCGGCCACCGTTTTATAGTTTCGAACGTGCTTGATTATATCCGAAACCTATCCATTTTTAGAAATCTTTATATTGTTGGAAAGCTTATTCAATAACCTTCGTATGGAACCATCGACGAGCAAATTCTGGTATAAATAAAATAAAATAAATAAATTTCATATAAATAAGACCAATACACGTACTTGAATAAGCCAATACATGTACTTGAATACGGGGTGTTACATCCTTCCCCCATTTAGGACATTTATCCTCGAATGTTAGCGTAGTTATTCAACCAAAACAAGTTCAAGTCCATCATTAACATTCACATCATCACATAAATACTATGCATATATAAAAAAAAAACTTACTTGTTAATGTTCTAACTCCGTTTCTTGAACTTCCTCTTCATCTTTGAACAAATGAGGGTACTTAGATTTCATTTCTTCCTCAGCTTCCCATGTAATCTCTTCCTTTTGACGATTTCTCCAACGTACTTTCACCGATGCTATCTTTTTATTTCTCATCTTCTTAACTTGGCGATCTAGAATAGCAATAGGCACTTCCTCATAGGTAAGATCTTCCGTAATTTGCACATCCTCAGTAGAAGTGATATGTGATGGATCTCAGATGCACTTTCGAAGTATTGACACATGAAATACTAGATGTACTAATGAGAGCTCTTGGGGTAGCTCTAATTCATATGCAACTTGTCCAAACCTTCGAGTGATCTTATATGGGCCTATATAACGTGGACTCAACTTCCCTTTCTTGCCAAATCTCATTACCCCTTTTATTGGTGATACCTTCAAAAATACCCAATCACCTATAGAAAACTCTAGCCCTCTCCTTCTACTATCCGCATATAACTTGTGTCGACTTTGGGCTATTTTCAGTCGTTGCTGAATTACTTGAACCTTCTCTATGGCTTGATAAACAAGATCTGGTCCGAACAAAAGAGTTTCACCCACTTGGAACCATCCTATTGGTGATCTACACTTCCTTCCATATAAAGCTTCATATGGTGCCATTTTGATACTTGAATGATAGCTATTATTGTAGGCAAACTCAATAAGAGGTAAATGATCATCCCAGTTGCCCTTAAAATCCATTACACAAGCTCGTAGCATATCTTCAAGTGTTTGGATGGTACGTTCTACTTGTCCATCTGTTTGAGGGTGAAAAGTTGTACTTAACTTCATTTGTGTTCCCAAACACATCTGAAAAGACTTCCAAAAGTTTGCGGTAAATTGGGTTCCCCGATCTGATATAATAGAGATTGGCACTCCATGTAATCGGACTATCTCTGTAATGTACAGCTTCGCATACTCTTCAACTATGTAAGTGGTCCTAACTGGTAGGAAATGTGCCAATTTGGTAAGCCTATCAACAATCACCCATATAGAATCAAAATTCTGGGATGTACGAGGTAAACCAATAACGAAATCCATGTTGATCATGTCCCACTTCCAGCTTGGAAGATCAATGCATTGCATATAACCTCCGGGTTTTTGGTGCTCAACTTTAACTCTTTGACAATTTGGACATTCAGCTACAAATTCTGCAATGCTCTTCTTCATGTCATTCCACCAATACATATCTTTCAAATCTTGATACATTTTGGTTGATCCTGGATGAATGGAATACCTTGAAAAATGTGCCTCCGTCATAATCTTCTTTCTTAGCCCATCTACATCCGGCACACACAATCGGTTTTGGCACTGAAGTACTCTTTCTCGCGTAAGCTCAAATGCCTTGGTCGCACCACTCTGAACGTTCTCCTTAAGCTGTAATAAAATAGGATCTGCATATTGCTTCTCTTTCACTTCAGCTACTAATGAAGATTCCGCAGCATTATGTACGATAAGCTCTTTATTCGGAGTTTCAAGAAGGCGAACTCCCAAACTAGCTAACTGGTGAAGATCTTTAACCATCCCTTGCCTTTCTATAGGCGCCATCATAGCCTTACGACTTAACGCATCAGCTACCACATTTGCTTTCTCTGGATGGTACAAGATATCAACATCGTAGTCCTTTAATAGTTCAAGCCATCTCTGCTGCCTTAAATTTAGATCCTTCTGATTAAAAATATATTGCAAGCTCTTATGGTCAGTATATATATCAACATGAACCCCATATAAGTAGTGGCTCCATATCTTTAAAGCAAAAATAACTGCTGCCAGCTCAAGATCGTGTGTAGGATAATTTTTCTCATGTGGCCGCAATTGTCTAGAAGCATATGCTATTACCTTACCATGCTGCATCAATACACATCCTAAACCAATTCTGGAAGCATCACAATACACTGTATACCCTTCAGTGCCTTCTGGAAGTACCAACACGGGTGTAGAAATCAACTTGTTCTTTAAATCTTGAAAACTCTTCTCACAGGCATCATTTCATTGGAATTTGGATGCTTTATGGGTTAGCTTGGTTAAGGGTGCTGAAATGGAAGAAAAGTCTTTAACAAACCTTCTATAATAACCGGCCAACCTGAGAAAACTACGAATCTCCATAGGCGTTGTGGGTCTTGGCCAGTTCTTCACAGCTTCTATCTTTTGAGCATCAACCTTTATCCCTTCACTAGATACAATATGACCCAAAAATGGCACCGACTTTAACCAAAACTCACATTTAGAGAACTTTCCATAAAGCTTACAATCACGAAGAGTCTGCAATGCCTGTCGTAAGTGATTGGCATGGTCCTCTTCTGATCTAGAATAAACTAGAATATCATCTATAAAAACTATCACAAATACATCCAGGAATGGCTTAAACACCCTATTCATCAAATCCATAAAAGTTGCGGGTGCATTTGTTAGCCCAAATGACATAACTAGAAACTCATAATGACCATACCGTGTTCGGAAAGCTGTCTTAGGTATATCCTTCTCTTTGACCCTCACTTGGTGGTAACCTGACCTCAATCAATCTTAGAAAAGCACTTGGCGCCCTGTACCTGATCAAATAAATCATCAATTATTGGGAGAGGATATTTATTCTTAATAGTCACCTTATTCAATTGCCATAATTCCTTTTTGCGCACAAATAACACTGGTGCTCCCCAGGGGGACATACTAGGCCTTATGAATCCCTTCTTTAGCAAATCTTCCAATTGCTCTTTCAATTCTCGTAATTCTGCTGGGGCCATTCTATACGGAGGAATGGAGATTGGTTGGGTTCCTGGTATTACATCAATACCAAACTCTACTTCTCGTTCAGGAGGCAAACCTGGAAGATCTTCAGGAAATACATCAAAAAATTCATTTACCACCGGAACAGTATGAAGAGTTGGTGGCTCCGCTTCTGTATCCCTTACTCTAACTAAATGATATATGTATCCCTTGGAAATCATTCTTCTTGCCTTAAAATAAGAAATAAATCTACCTCTTGGCGCGCAAATTTTACCTTTCCATTCAAGGACTGATTCATTTGGAAAATGGAAATATACCTTTTTCGTGCAACAATCAATTATGGCATAACAAGACGCCAACCAGTCCATACCCATTATAACATCAAAATCTACCATTTCTAACTCCACAAGATCAACCATCGTATCACAACCACAAACAGTTACTATGCAGTTTCGATAAACCCTTCTATCTATAATAGATTCCCCAACCGGTGTGGACACTTCAAATGGCTTAACTAACAGTTCAGGTATTCTTTCGAACTTTCCAGCAACCAATGGAGTAACATAAGATAATGTAGAACCGGAATCAATTAAGGCATATAAATTGAATGAAAAGATAGACAACGTACCCATAACCATATCTGGGGAAGCCTCTAAATTCTGTCGATCCACAAGAGCATACGTACGATTTTGAGCCTCGCTAGAACTCGTAGCCCCTCTATCACCTCTAACACGACCCATTGGTTGTGCACCCCTTCCTGAATAAGGCATTGATGATGATGATGCAACAAATGACCCCGTAGGTCGTGCCATACCCCCTATGCCCCTTCGTGGGCATTCTCTCATCATATGCCCCGACATACCGCACCAAAAGCAAACATTGGTCCCCAGCCGACATGCGCCCAAATGATACCTTCTACATTTATTGCATGGCTCTCGAGGAGGTCTCGATTGGCTCATGTTCCCTTGCCCTTGGTACCCCACTATCCGCGAACTCTGACTCTCACTTCTGTGCCCAAATTGATTTCCTCTGGACCCTTGGAACTGTGGTGAGGCACTAGCTACAGAATAAGAAGATAATGGCCTAGGTGGTCTAGCAGAAAACTGTGGCCTGAACCCTCCTTGGGATGCCATGAACTGCCCTATAGATCTGGCCCTCTTGGAATATCCTCTTCCTAATTCCTGTTTTCTTCTCCTCTGTCTCTGATCTTCCATTTTCTGTGCAAAAGCTTGGATCCTCGCTATGTCCATATCTTTGTTCAAAGCGGCAATAATACAATCTCTAACCAGATATGGATCTAGCCTATCCATATATTGATGAACTCTATCATCCATAGTAGCTACAACATTAGGAGCATATCTTGACAAGGAATTAAATCGGAGACTGTACTCCCTCACGCTCATATTCCCCTGACGAAGATTTAAAAATTGATCTGCACGGGCCTGACGAATCTTGAATGGAAGATAATGATCAAGAAATGCCTCTTTGAACTCTTTCCAAGTAGCTGGGGGTGGATCAATACCCCTAGATCGTTTCCAGTCTTCATACCAATAAATAGCCTCCCCTTTAAATCTATACGCCGCTAACTCCACTGTCTCTCTACCCGTTATATACATAACATCTAAGGCCCTTTGAATTTGATCAATAAACTCCTGTAGGTCCTCGTTAAGATCTGATCCAGTAAAAGTGGGAGGATCCATCTTAAGAAAATCCTGTGTTCAAAGGCTAGCCGCCCTATCTGTACCACTAGAACCCGTAGTAGGAATGGCTTCCCCTTGAGCTTGCCCAGCAACTATACGAGTCAAAAGTTGTACTGCATTTCTAAGATCTTGATCAACAACATTAATAGGTGGCTCTGGGGATATACTTCTCCTCTCCCTTATTTCTTCCGGACTAGAGGAAGTTTCTGATGCATGCTCAGCTGGAACTTCACTTTGATTAGCTGGTATAGTGGGTGACTTACTAGTCCCCTCTCCGGCAGCCACATCAACTTGCTTACCGGTATTCTTGCTTTCGGTAACCGGCATCATTACTATAATAAGAGAAACAAACAGATTCAGTGGTCAACTATGACTTCATATACAATATAGGCTCTATCGCACGATCTAAGACATAAAGAAAAAAAACAATTTCTAAATGTCCATAGCCTCCTGTTTATCGATGCGGTGCACGACACACCGATAAACAAGACTCTATATAGATACGGCTTTGTAGACTCACTAGGACGAACTTCTCTGATACCACTTTTGTCACACCTCAAATCCAATTGGGGCGGACTGGCACCCGTAACCGAGGAGGTCCGGGAGAACCATCTCATAACCTTATACTTCCCATGCATACCTCTATGACAACTCGAAATTCGAACAGCATCATGTCGCATGTAAAATGAAATAATCACCTTTATAAGCTCGAGCACACACGTATATATATATACAATACTTAGCCGTTGGAGCCATCATGTCTATTAACAAAACACCACCTTGACTGTACATTAGGTCTACAAAGCCTCTAGACAATACACAGAGTTTAACTAAGTTTAGGACACACCCCGCCATATAACTAACTTCTATACAATACCAAAAGTGACTGGATATGACACGGAAAGCCCCAAAGCAAATTGGAGCTCACCAAAAGCAGCTAGATATCCTGGCTCCTACTTGTGCGGTGTATGAGCTGAGGTACCTGTGTCTGCAGCATGAAATGCAGGTCCCCCGTGGGGGACGTCAGTACGAAATATGTACTGAGTATGTAAAGCTGTAGATAATCACATATGATATAGGAGCTCAATAAAAATCAGAAAAAAGTGAATAAATCGTAATAGGAGTGGACCACACTTTCTAGAACTTGTGACAACCTGTACATTGTATTTATTCAATCACTTTACCTTCGTTCTTATCATCTTTGTAATCATTACTGTACTGTACTGTGACCATTAGGCTGCCTCCAGTACATATCAACTGGGATCGACCCATGCTAGGCTTATGCCCCTGGGATACCACCCATAAACACATAACTAGGGATCGACCCATGATAGGCTTATGCCCCTGGGATACCATCCGATAAAAGAGAACTTCCATCACTTAGTTCAATTAATCTTTGAGATTGTTATTTCGGTCGCCACCACATTTTTCATACTTTGAAACAATGATACATCAATAAGAGATATATAAATAGACCATCAATGCAATAACAATAAAGTAAGAACTCATCGGCACATCAATAAAGTGTTTTGAAGTCATCAATGCCATAACAATGAAGTAGGAACTTATTGGTATATCAATGAAACGTTTTGGAGTCATTAATAGCATATGGATCTTGTTCGAGTAACCGGATACCTTCTGACATTCATTAGTGCAATAAACATGTAAGATTTGGAAAACAAGTAAGTATTAGAATGTCAAGATTTGGAAAACAAGTAAGTATTAGAATGTCTTAACATCTTGTAGGGTGGGAACAAGTTCATTGGTAACGTAGGACATCATACAAAACCATTATGGATCACATGTTATTGAATAACTTTGGAAACTTTCTTAATAGAACAATTGTTCACTTTCATG
>NC_061117.1:121584898-121587947 GCF_002878395.1 Capsicum annuum
TAATAGTAATAGTGAGGTGAATATTGGTGATAATAATAAAAAAAATTAAAACAACGATATAATAGTGGTACGTGACTATAGTAGTACCAACAGAACTCTCTCATATCTTTCTTAAGCTTATCTTTTGTGTAATTTCACCTAATCTCTTATTTTTTTAACTTTTGAAATTTAATTTCTTTTTATCCAAATCTATATGTATAAATGGGATGTAATTTATTCATTCATTATTTCTTCTTCTTCTTCTTCTTCTTCCTCCTCCTCTTCCTCCTCTTCTTCTTCCTCCTCTTCCTCTTCCTCTTCTTCTTCTTCTTCTCCCCCCTCTTTCTCTTTCTCTTCTTCCTCCTCTTCTTCTTCCTCCTCCTTTTCCTCCTCCTCTTCCTCCTCCTTTTCTCTCTCTTCTTCCTCTTCCTTTTCTTCTTCTTCCTCTTCCTCTTCTTCTTCCTCTTCTTCTTTCTCCTCTTATTCTTTCTCTTCTTCTTCCTCCTCCTCTTCTTCTTCTTCCTCTTCTTCCTCTTTTTCTTCTTCTTTTAAATTTTATTTTATAGTTTAATTTATATGTTTTCTTCAATGCCTACAATTTTATTTATGTGTAATTTTATCTTCAAGTACTAAAAAAAATATTTATATGCGACAACAATAAATAAATAACCTTTTCATGTGCTTTACTTTGTTATTATGGCAAGAAACTAAATGAATTTGATTATTTTGTTCAGGGAAGTAGCGTGTTGAATTGATCAAAATATAAAATTTGGAGATCTTAAATAGAGGTATGATATTAATTCTAAAAATTTCATGAAAGTAAAATGTTTAATGAAATATGTAATTGAAATTGCCTAAAATAAGATTTTTATGTGAAATCTATTGAAATTTAGTGAATCAAAAAAGTGATAAATAAATCATGTACTTGGAACATATCATGAAAATATATGTTAAATGTTTAAAATTTTTGTTGTTGCTATTATGTTGTTATAGTTGTTTACAATTTGCATAACATTTATTTTTGTATAGATGTAATTAAGAAATTTTAAGTTTCTATATATGATGTATACAGATATCTCATAAATATGAAATGAATATTGAAACCTTTTCTTTTCTTTTCTTTTAAGATAATATAATTTAACATGCTTGAAGTACTATTAAGAAACAATAAAATGAATAGGATCGAGGGTAGAGTGATGAACATTATGAGGGGCAGGGGGTGGGGTGGGTGGGTAGGTGGGGTGGTGGACGTAGGTGGTGTTTGGGGGTGCGGGTAAAAAATTAATTTTTTTTTTAAAAAAAGCTAAAGATTTAAATATGTTTTTGTGTGTGTGTGGAGGGGGGGGGTAGGGTAGGTGGAGTGGGAGGAACAAGAAACTGTTTTTAAAAAAAAAAATTGCAAGGGTGTCGAGGGTGGAGTAGGAGGTGTTGGATAGGGGGTGGGATGGATGGTGGGGTTAGGGGTAAAGTTAAAAAGTTAGGTTAAAAAAACATAATTTTTATTTCTTTGCCAAGGGTGAACTTTTTTTAAGAAAAATTTAAAAAGTTAAGAAAATAAAATTGAGGCTGGGATGGGGTGGGCAAAGGTGAGGGATGGGGTGGGATTTGGTGGGGTGGGTGATTTTGAAAGTAGCATGAGAGTTTTTAATTGACTTAATTTAAAAGATATAATAATAAGTATAATAAAATACTTAAAGATATTAATGATGAAATTAAATAATGAAAAAATTATAAATAATAAGTATGAAAATTTAAAGACAAATACTAAATTGTATGTGCTTAATTTTGGAATTAAGAGTTGTGATATTTAAATTTGGAATAAGAAGTTTTGTAATTCACACAATTAAGTACTTTTAGTATTTGAAATGAATTTGAAAGAATTCTTTAAAAAAAAAAAAAATTAGTTAGTAGTTAATTTTGGATTGATGGACTAAAAAAATAGAAATTAGAAATGAAAGGTAAGAAATATAATTATATGCCTTAATTTATTAAAAATATAAAAGTAAAAATTCAACAATAAAATTAATAATTATTTAATATCTAAAATTTTATTATTTTGGAAAATCAGTTAATGGAGTAAGATTGAAACAAATACTAATATTATTCTTTTCATATCAAAACATCTAAAATAATTAAAATTATGATTAGTTATCGTGTTTCAGTGGTAATTTCATATTCACAATTGTTTTTAATATTTGATTGTCTTTTGAAATATGTTAATGTTATATAATAAAAAATAATTAGTTTTATAATTTCAAATTGAATAAGTTAATATTTTTAATAAATATTTTTAAAAGAATATTCCGCGCATCACGCGGTATCTATACTAGTTGTAAATATATAGCACAAACTATATTTATCCCGCATACAATATAACATAAGGTAGAAAAAACAATGATAACTGCAAATATATATTTTATTGACTTTATCAACTACAATACAATTATATCAATTATCGAGAGTTCAAATAAGAGGAAAAACTTACCGGAAGAAGGAAACTGAACAGAAAGAACATCACAAACCTAATTATAAAAAAAAACACATAGAATTAAATCAACCTTCAAAAAGAAAGTCACTTTTGACCTAATATTTTCACCTGAAAGATAAATACGAAAAATTATTAAAAGGAAAAAAATACATAGTCAACAATTGATTATGTATAATTCATATATTCTTTAAATTTACTAACTAAAAAAGTAAGGTATCGTAGAAGAAAAGCACAAAAGAAGTAGAAGAAGGTAGTGCAGAAGAAACATATGTTTCTTGTAGAAGAATTGTACACATTCTTCTTTGTACAAATTCTTCTTTGTATATATAAGGTAAAGTTTAATTGATTTAGAAGTATAGAAAATGATTTAGAGTTGATTAAAAATGCAATTACGAATTAATTTTAATTAGACTATAAAGAGGACTCAACCTGCCTTGTATCGCTTTTCGTATTACTCTTATATATAAATGAAGGTTGTTGGTGTACTACTAATTTGTCTTTTTGTGGGTACTTACTATTACTACTACTCCTACACTATTATTATTATTATTATTATTATTATTATTATTATTATTATTATTA
>NC_061117.1:121590947-121598497 GCF_002878395.1 Capsicum annuum
CATTAGTAACGGAAAATTCCTTATTTATCAAAATAGTGCAATTTATATACCATTTATGAGCTGTAACTATTTGCATCATCCCCAAAAATAATCCCTTTTCAAATCTTCAGTTGGACTAAGTTTATCAATTTCATTATTTTCAGAGTATTCCAAATCCTTATCTTTTCCTTTTGAGGTAAAAGAAGTTTCAGGGATTTCAATAATCTTTTCTTCAATTTTCGAAATTCTTTGATCGGAGATCATCTGATTTTGTTTTAAGGAAACAAGTTCCCTTTTCAATTTTTCAACTTCGATTTTTAGATCATTAAATGTAGTATCTCTGCCTAGGGTTTTACTCAACGCAAGACGTCGATTAACTTCAGCTAAGGAATAAAACATGTGATGATTATCTTTAGAAATACTAGTATTAGCAGAAGTTTTTTGAGTAGCAAAATTAAGGATTTTTTCACGCATTTTTTCATCAGTAACTTCTTTTAGTAATTCGAGAACACTTTCAGCAGTAAGAGTTTGAACATTTAAATCAAGATCTTCGAATTGCGCTTGAAGTTTATACATCATTTCATCACAATTGCAAATATCATTATCACAGTCATTATATTTATTAACCTGATCGAGATCACTATCAGAATTAGGTAATTCAAAATCATCTTCAGAAGTAGAATCAGATTCGGAAGCAGAGGTGTATAATAAATTATAGACTTGGTCATGAACTTCTTCAGAAAGTCCTAAGGACTTGAGTTTTTGTAATTTGCAGTTTGGAGCTATATGACCATACTGGTTACACTTATAGCATTTAATTTTGGCTAATTCTCTTTTGGATCTATTTTTCGTGAATCTGGTAGACTTACGAAGGGATTTTCTAGTTTCACGTTCTTCCTTGGTTCGATGCCTAGAACGTTTATTTCTATAGGATTTATTAGGCTTGGAATATCTTTGGGGTTTTCGTACGAAGGGCTTATCCATACCAAATTGCTCACAAAAGTCTCCTATTATTATTATTATTATTATTATTATTATACTTTACTGACTACCAAGGGTATTTCGATAATTTTAGTCACCCCAACCTTCACTTATACATAGTAGTAAATAAAATGGTTTCACATGGATATGATTATTTTCTTATATTTATTAGTTCTGTCCTTATTTTTATGGTGCAATAAAATGGTTACACATGCATATTATTTTTTTCATATATTTATTAGTTTTGTCCTCTAAAAACAAGGGTGACATTCAGAGTTGTAACAACTATAGGAGTATTAAGTTGTTGAGTCACATTATGAAGATTTGGAAGAGGTGGTTGAGCGAAGATTAAGGACGGTCGTGTTCATTTTGGAGAATCAGTTAGGTTTTATGCCTGGTCGCTCGACGACAGAGGCAATCCACCTGGTAAGGAGATTGATGGAGCAGTATAGGGAAAGGAAGAGGGATTTGCACATGGTGTTCATCAACCTGGAGAAAGCGTATGACAAAGTCCTTAGGAAGGTTTTTTGGAGATGCTTGGAGGTGGAAGGGGTTCCGGTGGCGTACATCAGAGCTATTAAAGACATGTACGAGGGAGGAAAGACTCGGGTGAGAACGGCGGGAGGAGACTCAGTGCACTTTTCAGTCGAGACAGGGTTGTATCAGGGGTCGACTCTTAGCCCATTTCTGTTTGTGTTGGTGATAGACGTGTTAACGCATAGTATTCAAGGTGAGGTGCCTTGGTGTATGTTATTTGCGGATAATGTAGTGCTGATTGATGAGACGCCGGAGGGGGTGAGTGAAAGACTGGAGGTTTGGAGGCAAACCCTTAAATCTAAAGGGTTCAGGTTGAGTAGGTCCAAGACGGAATATATGAAATGCAAGTTTAGTGATTTGAGTCAGGAGGACGATGTGGTTGTGAGGTTGGATTCTTAAGATGTTTGTAAGAGGGATAATTTTAAATATCTTGGATCTATGATACAAGGGAATGGTGAGATTGGCGAGGATGTCTCTAAACGTATTGGAGTAGGTTGTATGAAGTGGAGGCTCGCCCCGGGAGTGTTGTGTGATAAGAAGGTACCCCTTAGTCTTAAAGACAAATTCTACAGAGTGGCAATCCGTCCAGCCAGGTTGTATGGAGCGGAGTGTTGGCCAGTCAAGAACTCTCATATTTAAAGATTGAAGGTGGTGAAGATGAGAATGTTGCGGTGGATGTGTGGACTTACTAGAGGGGATAGAGTTAGGAATAAGACTATCAGAGAGAAGATGAGAGTGGCTTCGGTGGAGGACAAGATGCGCGAAGGAAAGTGAGATGGTTTGGGCATGTGATGAAGAGGGGCACGGATACCCCAATTTGTAGGTGTGAGAAGCTAGCTTTGGATGATTTTAGGAGGAGTAGAGCTAGGCCGAAGAAATAGTGGAGTAATGTGATTAGACATGACATAGAACAGCGACAGCTTATTGGGGATATGACCCTAGATAGGAAGGTGTGAAGGTCGTAGATAAGGGTAGAAGGCTAGGGTAAGTGTGTGAGTTGTAGCAAGGTGTTAGGAAAGCCCTTAAATAGCCGGGTTAGTAATTCTAGGACTTTGTCCTTTAGTAGGAGCCTCTAGTCAGGAGAGTTTGGGAGTGACGGGTGTCTTTGGTCCGTAAGTATATGTTACTACTAGGCGGGTGTCCTATTTCTTATTTGAATTGCTCGTATTTCTTGTATTTCATATTTCTCTGATATCTATTCTAGTATTTCTTATTCCTTATTTCTGTTATGTCATCCATCCTGCTTCATGTTCCACTACGGCCTTGTGCACTATTCTTTATCCTGAGTCGGGGGGTCTATTGAAAATAGATTCTCTACTTCTTCAGAGGTAGGGGTATAGATTGCGTACATTTTACCCTCCCCAGACCCCACGTTGTGGGAATACACTAGGTTTGTTGTTGTTGTTGTATTAGTTTTGTCCTCATATATTATTTTTATTTAAACCTTTGTAATTGAATTATACATGGTAGTATTTTTTATAAATATCTTTTGTTCCTTATTGAATGACTATCAAGAGTATTTCGATAATTTTATGGTGAAATAAAATGGATATACATACATATTACTTTTTCTTTATATTTATTAGTTTTGTCCTTATTTTTATGGTGTAATAAAATGGTTACACATGCATATTGCTTCTTATATTTATTAGTTTTGTCCTCATTTATTATTTTAATAATATTTTTATTTAGACCTTCGTAATTGAATTATGCATGACAGTAATTTTTTTATAAATATCTTTTTGTTCTTTATTAAATTACTTATTTTTTTATACCCAAGGGTATTTCGTAATTTTATAATGCAATAAAATGGTTAAACATGCATATTATTTTTTTTCTTATAGTTATTAATTTTGTCCTTATGTATTATTTTAATAATATTTTTATTTAGATCTTTGTAATTGAATTATAAATGGTAGTAATTTTTTATAAATATTTTTTTGTTTCTTATTAAATGACTATCAAGGGTATTTCAGTAATTTTATGGTGCAATAAATATTTTGAAATCGATGTATGTCTCCTCAGCTTATATATTTGAAACTTTCAAATGAGACCTGCATCATGTACTTTTTCAGGAATGTCCAAATGAAAGACGTGTCGTCAATTGTAGTTACAACAATCTAACTAGATTTTTATCCACTTATATAATCACTTTTGTATTAGTTGAACCAATCTAGCAAACTCAATTTTGTTCCACACTGAATGTATATATTATGTTAACATCGATTCATCGTACTACATTTTTTTCTTTTACTCCTATACTAAACAATTAAAATAAGTAGGAAATAATCTTCCCCAAAGTTGGATTTTTTTTGCACATTAGTGTTGTCAAAATGTCCGTGGCTTGCACGGCACGGGTATCCCGTTGATATATGATTATAAGTATTTAATGCTTTGAGTTTTATTAATTAAAATAAAAAGGAAAGAAAACTAAATTAAAGGGAAAAAAATAGGAAAACTACTAAAAAAAAAGAACTCTCTCGTTGTTTCCTTTGCAACCACAATAAAGTTTTCCGTCAAAATTTTAACATAATTTTAATAAGGAAAATTTTAATAACTGATTTTAGTTGCTCTTTATAATAATTGTTTATTAATAATTATTTATTATATATATATATATATATATATATATATATATTTTGATTTCTCATTCGATATTTGACATCCACATTAAATATTCAAAAACTGTACAAATATATCCCTGAATTATAATAAATGGTACATCTATATTTCTCGTTATATTTTGGGTATATTTATACTCTTCTCGTTAATATTTAGAAATTTATATACACATAGACTTAATAAAGGGACACGTGTCCAAATCCTAGCTGTTGACCTATTTTTTAATTATATTTAATCTAAATATATTAAATTATCCAAATTAATCCTATCTGATCCAGACCCGACCCAAATCTCACTCTCTCTCTTTCTCTAATCTAAAAAAAAAAAAAAATCCTAATTAGCATCAAATCGTAAAATGTACACGTTTGCCTCCTCTCTTGATAGGCACCCATATCTGAATGGGGACATCTTTTTCTCTTGTGGAATTTTAAGGTATTCAATGGCCTGCACCAATCTCGTCTTTACTGATAAAATATGATTTGGATTTGTGAGATTGTTCGATCCAATCCATAGCCTCCTATTCATTTGAGTGCCTTCAACCTGAAAACCTGAAGAATCTGGACGATGGGAAATCTGTGTGTTTTCTCTTCTGGGTGCAGAAGATTCATCCATTTGGGGGACAAACAAATTGTCAACTATTGTATCTTTTTCTGTTTCTTGCTGGAAGGTCACTTGATTTGTGCTTGGAATGGAAACGTTAGTATCTAAAAGGGGTTGAGAAGGCAAAAGAGGAAGTAGTAAAAGGAACTGCAGGCTGATTCCAGAAATAATTGGACCCCTGATCAGATGTCTCTACCCAGAATCCGTCAGAAGTAGTTAGGATTTTTTTTTTTATTAGAGAAAGAGATAGTGAGATTTGGGTCGGGTCTGGGTCGATTCTGGATCGGATTGGGATTGATTTGAGTTATTTAATATATTTAGATTAAATATAATTTAAAAAAGGGGTCAACCGCAAGGATTTGGACATGTGTCCTTCCGTTAAGTGAAGGGTATATACATCTCTAAATATTAACAGGAAGAATATAAATTACCCAAAATATAATGCGGGACATATATGTATCATTTATCATAGTTCAGGGGTACATTTATATCTTTTTCGTTAAATATTTGATTAATTCGAATCGCATCCCTTAAAATCTATTTAAGGGATGACAAAAATAGCAGTGGAAATAATTTACTGTTGAGTCCAAAGCCTAATGTGATTTTTCTTTTTTTTTGAGACAAAATATCAAATAGAACATTTCTATTTCAAAATAATTAAATTGTTAGGTATGCCACACCAATTAAAGAAAAAGACATAAATTGTAGTTACTTTCTTTTACCTTTTCAATTATTCTTAAATTATTTTCCTAAAAAATATGAAGTATTTAAGAATCTGATTAAATAAAAGGATAAAATTAAAAGAAATTTTTAACATATCTTTTTAATAAACAATTCATTTATTTTGAACAATAAAAAATAACTTAACAATTTATTTATTTCAAAATGAAAAGAGTACCAAATAAGAAAAAAGCAAAATGACTTTCTGGACCCTTATACTATGTCGGTTTTGTAAGTTGGATATTTCTACTTACATGTTTGTCATGGACCCTTGAACCCATCAAAAAGCAACATTTTGCACCATTTGACCGTTGACCTTACCTATGTGGCATTGAAATGATGACTAGGACAAAGAGAGTGCAGCCACTCACCTGGGGTGCGAGTGGGGGTTAATTTTTGATCAATTTTACATTAAAATAATTTAAAAAAATAATATTAAAATTTAAAAAAAATAAAAAGGATTATTTTTTTCCCTTCATTTTTTTAAATTTAAAAATATTTTTAAAAATTTAAAAATAATTTAAAAATATTTTAAAAAATTTTTAAAAAAATAAAAATAATTTTTTTCCTCCCCAACCAACCCCAACCCCGTCCCCACGCCTCACCAGCCCCATCCAGCCCCTCCCCACCCCACCCCCAGCCCCCATACCTCTCCCAGCCCCATCCTCACCCCACCCCAGCCCCTTCCAGCCCCCACCCCCCATACCCCCCCCCCCCCCCTTTTTTGGCCCCCCCCCCCCCCCGCCCACACATTCACTTTTTATTTTTTATTTTAATTTTTCCTTTCAATTCGATTCTTTTCATTTTTTAATTAAGATTGAAATGTAAAATCTTTTTATTTTTTGGGGGATTAAAATTTAAATTGAAAGTGAGTGATCGTGAATGTTGAAAAAAATTAGTGAATTTCGCTTGAAAAAAATTAAATTTTTTGTGAATTTGTTATAATTATTTAAATTTAAAAATAAAAAATTTAGTATGTTTGCATATGTGAATTTATAGTGAAAAATTTAAATTAGTTGGAGAAGAATTTTAATTATTTGGAATAGATTTGATGTTTAATTTGTGAGCAAAAATAAAAATATGATTATTTAAATTTTTCTATAATTTATAATTTTTTCTTATTTAATTTAATTAATTTAATATTTAATTTGTTATGTAGCATTTTAAAAATGATTTGAAATTTAATATAATTTTTTTTTAAATAACGTGGTGAATGACGTGGCATCAGGTGTGGCAGCTGACTTGGGAGAGAGTGTATTACACTCACCAAAAAAGGATTTAAAATATTACGTTTTAGTAGATTAAGGAATTCAAATGACAAACATATAAGTAGAAGCGTCCAATTTACAAAACCAACATAATGGAAAGTTACAGAAGGTCATTTTGCCTAAGAAAAAATGCTCAACCTCAAGCTACTTACTCTTTTCGTATTGTTTTGGAGTAAAAGGTGAGTTTTTATTCTCTGGCTTCGAGGTCCATTTTTCACAACAAGACTTTCAAAATATAAACAAGGCAAATCCAATCACGGAAATCAAAGAAAAAGTCGGCCATTTAATTCATTCATTTATGAATTACTATAATTTTGTATTAAATATGAAGAACAACTATCTTAACAATTGTATGCCATATACGACTATTATTCTATGTTAATTTAAGAACATTATAAAAATTATTCTTTCCATTTCATTTTATTCGTCCCGAATTTTTTAATTTAATTTTTTATTTTACTTATTATTTTTTATTAATCAAGATAAGATAATTTTTTTCTTTTTTTTTACCTTTAGTATTAATTATTTTTTCTCCAAATTAAAATATAAACATCATTTAGTAGGGGTACTATAATAATATAATTATTTTTCTTAATCAATATGCAATGTCAAATTGGAACGAGTAAAATAGGACGGATGGAATATTAAATTTTTAAATTCTAATTCGACTCCAAAGTTTAGTTATCTACGTTGATAATATTTCATTCTCCATTAAAAGTTTCGAGTTCGAGCTGTGAATATGATAAAAAATTCTGTTAGAAGCGTCACCTTCAAAATAAGCTATGCCGATTTGAATTAATCAGACATTCAGTGAATATCAAATACTGGATGAGAAATCAATAT
>NC_061117.1:121601497-121701114 GCF_002878395.1 Capsicum annuum
ATGGAAAAGAAAATAAAAACATTTAAGAATTAAAATTTTATATTTTTAAAGAAAAGTACGCATGGCAACAAAAAATTCCTACCACTTTTTAAGGTAAGAATTTTAGAATTTTTGTATATAAAATTTAAGTTTAATTGTATTATTTTGATATCTATTTTATCGTATTATTTTGTTGTAGTTTACAGGTGCTACATAAATGTTGGTCGGCTTTGAATAATTTTAATAGGTAAAGGTTAGGTTTAATTGTGTTATTTTAAAATCTTTGCTTTGAATTTTTTTATTTTTTTTGTGCAAAGGTTAGGTTTAGTCGTATTATTTTGATATCTCTATTATCATATTATTTTATTAGAGTTTATAGGTATTAAATGACTGTTGGACGGCCTTGAGAAAATTTTATGTAAAGGTTAGATTTAATTGTATTGTTTTATTGTCTCTATCATCGTAATGTATTGTTGCAGTTTACACGTGGTAGATTTTTTTGATAAAGATTAGATTTAATTAAATAAATTTTTCAACTTTACATATTCATGTTAAATTTAATTATTGTATTCATCTTTATAATTTAAACACATATCCTATTTAGTTTGATGTTTGAACTCATTAAAATGCGCGAGGCGCGTATAACTATACTAGTAATAATAAAATGAGCAAATCGCTGGAGGTCCAACGTTTTGTCCGTTTTTGAAAATCAAGTGTCTCATTTGGTATTTTTTTCTCAAAAAAATATCCTTTTAAGGTCCGGACTCGTACAATGAAAATGTTGTGGTTCCTCTTCGCCATGAATGTTATCGTCCATGCACAATCAGATGATTATAAATTTGTACATGGACTTATGGTCCAACAAGTGAGATACATCATCTATCTGTATAAATTTGGTAGATGACAAGGCAAATTGGATCAACCGTAGATAGAAACTATTATAGCATTCTTTGATGTCATAATCTACATTCATGAAGATTGTACAGAACTTGAAAATGTGATAAAAAGTGTACATCTTCCTCGACTTTCTTATAGTGTGTATATCCGCTAAATTTATTGTTGCAGAAGGCCAAGAAATCGAGCTCCTGGCCTATCATTACTTTATTGAACATTGAAAGTATGCAAGTCATTTCCTGGAAATCTTCTAGTTTTGTAGCATCTATTCTTTTAACTATTGCATCGTGCATCATCTTTTTTTAACCAACAGGCAAGACCTGTTGCCCTTTTCTACTCAGCAAACCTCGGAGAAATTAGAGTTTGATTCAGATTTTAGAAAAATTAAGTGTCAAATGCATGAAAGCAAGATGCACATTGAGGTCGGTGAAGTATTAAATTAAAGCCAAGCATATTAAGTACCAAGAGTAAAATTCAAGAAAGTGTGTTGATGTAATTCATAACAGAAGCAGCTCAGTAAATTGAATTTGGAAGAGATGAGAGGAAAAAGCAGCATTGGAATGGAACTTTTTCTATAACTGACGCTGTTGGAATAATCTTCCCTGGAACTGTCAATTGTTGCAAAATTTGACTCTATTCCAGCAGCTTTTCCTTAATGTTTTAGACCCAATTTACTCACCCTATTCAGCATTTAATTGCACGAATGATAATCCAATTGGAAATACCTTTCGTAGTCGACCATTACAGCAAGGTAGCAATGTAATTGTCATTGTTACATCACAATTAAAAGAAATGGCATCAGCACATAGGAAACAGAACCTTAAATCACAAAGATCTTGTTTCCATTGACGCACAACCTATTATGGAGCCAAATGCAGGCTCACACATTGGTCTGATCTCCCTCCACTGTAAAGGTAAACTCAGTGGGTTGCACACCCTAACTGTGCGCAGCTTCACAATGTTAAACATCCCGGTCCCGGCTTCCTCCCATCGCAGAACTCTTCCTCCCAAAACATAAATTTCATTTCTCAGTGCAACAAATCCATAATCAAAGACCTCTAGAGGCCGGGGATGGTCAGGTAGAATCACAGGAGGTACCAAACCTCTATGATGCCACTCCCTGTCATCCACATCCCTAGTTTCAATGGAACTCCCACCCCAATCAACAACAGTGCATATATGACCACCATCAAGCACCTGAATTCCCAAATGCAAAGCCCTTGAAAACGGCCAAATATCATCTACACGCAGCCATGTTTCATCAGATGGATCAAAAACAATAGATGTCTCCTGCTCTAGTAGCCCAACAAGGTCCGTTAGAACATAGAATTTACCATCGTATGGTAGGCCTACACAATCCGTCTGGGGACTTGGCAGGGGTGGTAGGTCTTCCCACCTGCAGAAATTTAAACTATTAAGAAAAAACGGTATAGGATAGAATATAAACTTTCTGCTATCTTAGGATACTGTCAAATGAAATATCCAACCATCCTTTTGCTTCAAAAGGAAAAGGAATAGAAGTTAGAAGCAAAAAGGAAACTTTTCCAAGATAACAGGAAGAGACACGGATTTCTAAAAACTACGACCCCTATGGCAAATGTAGTCAAAGCATCAGTAGTTTATTTAGACTTCTACTAATTAATGTTTGGAATATCGGAAGAAAGTGTCTCATTCGAACAAAAGCACCAGTTTTTGTTTCAGTTCGACTATATTAGAAGGTTATTATATTTCATACCATCAAATGCAGCTAAGAATATACAAGTATTGATCAATGGGAGTGCAATATGGTATTTGGTTAATTGGGAAGCAAGTATCATTGGATACTACTTTCTTATTAATCATGAGGAACTTCAGAGATATGTATATCATTAATGCGTGTCTCATTACAAAAAAATACTCTCGATAAATAATCTTCAGTGTCTTATTTTGGAGCTGTATATATATGTTACAACCATCATTATAAAAGCGGAAAGACTTAATCTGAAAAGCAGATAGAACGAAATGGCTATGTAAAGTTAAATAATTGTCTTTCAATTGATCGCTTTATCTATAATATTTATGTACAAAAATATTGTAGGTGAATATTTTAATAAATACAATGAGATATTCTTTCTCGCAATACCACTATCATTAAAATATTTAACTTAAAACATTAAATTCTAGAGATACTACAGGATGATGACACTTAATATTTGCACGTGGATCAGTAGATTAGTATTTATAAACTGTTTACCAAAAAAAGTATTTATAAACTGATCAATTAATCTTTTTATGTACAATATATTGTGCTAATGAATCCCAAAAGAAAGAAGTTAATCTAATAACTTCGGTGATTGGAAGCAAAGTTAGAAACATAATAAGACATTTTAGGACTTACGTTGGTCTAGATTCCTTTCCTTTACTAAATTGGATAAGAAGGATCAACATCCGTCAACTTCATGAACTCTTTTAATTTAATTTCTGCTTTTTAACTCTTTAACATCTAAGTTGCTGGGACTCTCCAAAAATGTTGTCGCACCTGTGTCGGATTCCTCAAAAATACACTATTTTTGAAGGAACCGACTCACACCCATTGACATTTTTGAAGAGCCCGAGCAACAACAACAACAACAACAACAACAAACCCAGTGTATTCCCACTTAGTGGGGTCTGGGGGGGGTAAGATGTACGCAGTCCATACCTCTACCTCTGATGAAGTAGAAAGGCTGTTTCCGAAAGAGCCCGAGCACATAACTTAATATATTCTTTAATACTCCCTCTATTCCAGCTTATGAGTTTGTAGTATTATAAAACAACATCAATGACAATATACCAATATAATCCCACAAGTGGGGTCGGGCAAAAGTAGGACCAGTGGTGAATCTAGATTTTAAAGTTGTGGGTGCTCAACTGACATAAACGTAATGTTGTTACTGGCGAAAGACCATAAGTGCATTATCTAAAACTTGACAATGAGAAATTATTATTCTAATTAGAATCATTCTCATATTATTTTAAAACACTGATGAATTTCATTATTTGTGGTTGTGCCAATTTTACATTTTACATACAGCAGATAACTATATATAGATTTATCACTACATATCTCAATTTCTATGTAGTTTATGAATGTTATATAGGATATGGCGCAATTTTAGCTTACCGCAGACATGACTCGAGATAGGAGGATGTGTAGTTCGCAAAAATTTCCAATTTCTTAAATGTCAATTTGAAAATGAAAACCCTAATGAAATCTAATAAAAGCTCCTTAATAGAAGCGCCACATAGTACTCCCTCTGTCCAAGTTTACGGGTCCAATTTTGCTTTGGCACACTCCTTAAGAAATAATAAATAACGTGGCAATTATCACACATATTATTATTTATTCCATCCTCATATAAGTGGTATTTTTAGCTTGGACACTCTCCTTAAAAAACTAATCGTACCTAGAATATAAAAGTATTTTATCAAGTGTTTTTACTGACTTATCCTCAATAAACACCTTGAAAAAGATACTATTTACTGGTTTCCTGGTTATGAAAAACTCCCTTCATTTAAAAAGAGTAAAATTAGAAGAACAAAATTAATGTATTCTTGATTATCTAAAACACCACTTACTTAGGAACAAAATGGGAAAAGGTTAAAGTACCAGTTATTTAGAAACGAAGGAAGCATAAGTTGGGAAACAAATTGGAAACAAGTAGTGCTTAATAATAAGGATAAACTAGGTATAAAATGATAAATTGTTCATTGGCTTTCCAAACGGAACAAGTAAAATAGGACATCTATTTTCAATAAAGTGGACAAATAAACATGGACGGAGAAAGTACTAAATCTCAACCTAAAACAACATCCTAAATCAACAAAAACAAATATGTTTGCAACTTACCTCAAGATAAACTGTTTTGGTTGAAAATTATAACCGATTGTTCATTTTGGATGGTACGTTCTGCATTAATTTGCCACTATGATTAAGGAAAGGAAAAAACGGAAAGTGAATGAAAAAAATGCCTGCATGGATAAGAAAGAATGTCAACAAAAAGAGGAAGAATCAACCGGGATGTATCTATTAATGGTTGTGTTGATGCGGAGAATCGAACACCTGATCTTTCGCTTCAATACTCCCCAAAAAAAACAAAATCCAGACCACTGCACCCACCAGTCATTTGTTTCTCTGGGTGCTCACACATTACTTTATACAAATCTCTCAACTATTCTTGAGCACCCATCCCACTAAACGTGAGTACGCCCCTAAGCCGGATGTGCACAGACCTTACCCTACCTTTGTGGTTGTGGGGAGTAGGGTAGAGAAGTGGTTTCCAATAAGCTCTCGGCTCAAAAGACAGGAAAACAAAGCATGTTTATAAGAAAAATATGACAGTTGATATTCAGCTCAAAAGTCTATATTTCAAGTGCATTATCGCCTCATATCTTGACTATAGTTGTGTGGTTTATGTAATAAGGAGTCGTTTTGAGTTCATTATGAGTTTTATGTATGTGGAAATGTGTTGGATGAAGAAGTGAAGCAAAAGAAGTGAATTCATTATGACTATACATAAAGAAGTGAAGCAAAGGGAAGGCGAACTCCCATCATAAGCCACTGATGATGAACATGGGAAATAAAATTGGACTTAAAAAAAGTCTATGTTGGAACTTGAAAGATGTTAAAAAAAGTCTATCTTGGAACTTGAAAGATGTTGCACTTGGAAGAATCACAATTTGTCCTTGTATCAATTATGGAAAATATACACCAAAGAATGCAAGTATCGGAAAGATTTTATTTAGTCTATTATGTGCCTCGTATAAATTTGATAAAGGAACAAAGTAGTATGACTTTGCATCAGAATGGTTATTTGGCTGAAGTAGAAGTTCATTCCTTGCACTAAACTGAGTGCTATAGGTAACCGACCCGTGAACTTAGCGAGAAAATCGAAAGCTTAACATAATTGGAATTGAGGCAGAGTTGTCCATGGAGACTTATACAAGATACAACAACAACAACATACCCAGTGTATTCCCACAAAGTGGGGGTCTGAGGAGGATAGAGTGTAGGTATTCCATACCACTACCTTAGATGAAATAGAGAGGTTGTTTTCGATAGACCCCAACTCAGGACAAATAACAGTTATTAGGGGCTTCAAGTTATTATATTATTTTAGGGGCTTCATATTGGTAACTATGAAACATGAGGCACATAATTTTGGAGGCAAGTACACATAAAGAAACAAAGCAAGGGGAATTCGACTTAGAATTTTATTTTCTTCACTTTTTTTCACTTGTTCGTTATGAATTCTAAGATATGGTCTTAAACAACATTATGAGTAGTTGGATTCATTATCTAGGGTTTTGATGGAACCTTTTGTAGGATAAATTCTTGTAATGTCCTTGTATGATCTAGCCCTTTTGAATTTCTCTATTTGTTCAACTACATGCTTATTTCAGTTGATTGAATGACCATCGATTGGTTTTGCCTATTTATTATGTACTGCTTGAGAAATAATGCAAATTTAGGTTATTGTTGAACAATGTCACTCCTAACGTATATGAGAAATCAGTACTGCAAGTTTAAAAGTGGGTTTAGAGATGAAAAAAAACTTTGACGTGGTTATAGTGCGCGATGAGAAATTCCTAGCTAGAGTAGTTTGAGAGAATATGTCTAGTAAATTCTTGTTGATAGCTCGACAGAGATTTGAGGCAATTAGAGTGCTCACGGTCCGTAGAGAATAAATTGGCATGGAAGTCAAATTAATTAAGTATTTAATTATATTTTAAGTAGCTTTATTTATAATTCTAGAACAAATTTATGTTTTATAATTCCATAAGGATTAGGGTTAGCTATAGTTATTACTCCCTCCGTTCCAAAATAATTGAATTATTGAAACATGGCACACATCTTAAGAAAAAAGACAGAGACATAAATTAATCATGTTTTTCCATTTTTGCCCTTTTCAAACTCCAAAACATTAGTAATGATCATTGGAACTCATCTTTGAAAATTTAGTTCATGAAGGGTAAAATTGAAAAAAAATTCCAACATCTATCTTGAAAAATGAACAATTCAATTATTTTGAATACTAAAAAATACTCCAATAATTCAATTATTTTGGAACGGAGGGAGTAATTCAGAATAGGATTTTACTACTTTCATAAGAAAATAGACTTTCTAGGATAGGGTTTTATGTTTTACTTTCATAAGAAATAGACTTTCTAGAATAAGGTGTTACGCTTCCTACTTTCATAAGGACTAGATGATTGTTGTAATATGACTCCTATTTAATCAATAAGTAGTATTTCAATATAATGCAAGAGATCAGAGTTCTTTCTTTCATTGAATTATAATGTTTCGGTCTCCTTTTAACGAACTAAAGAGATCAAAGTTCTCTCTTCTATTGAACTCTGGTTTCAATCTCCCTTTAACGAGCTGAATTTATATGTCGCCCTGTGAATTGATCCTTCCCAATAGATCCTAACACAATAATTGGGGAAATAATAACTCTAGACCTCCTTAATCTTGTTCCTAGCTTCATCCTCTTTAGTTAATAATCTTATTGCTTCATACTATGCTTCACACTAAGTATGTTATAGTAGTTTAAAATATAAATCTTAAATCTTTATACTTCATAAAATTGTTCGAACTTATTTTCTTATTGATATAGAATAATCAAAACTAAACCTTAGTTCTTTGTGGAATTTGACTCTTAAATATTGGGTTTTATTTTGCGAAAACTGTTTATCCTTTTACAACGAGTTTTGGACGTGATCAAATTTTGGACCAATTTCTCAAAATCAAATTTGACTAAAACGAGAAACTAAGACAGGTCAGAATGAAAAATAACGGCAACAATGTAATATTATAAAACATGTCCTAACATTTGTATGCATTTATAATAGAACCTCTCATTAAATGTATAAAAAGTTTAAAGTTAAATTATATTCAACTATAGAAAGATGCTAATCTTCTCAGAACAAACACTAAAGGAAATAGCATGAAACATAAAGACATTTATATTTAATAAAATTATTACTCATTGATATGGGTCACACATGCAAAGCATGTGGCCCGAGACAAGTTTTTCTTTTAAATTTGAAAGTGATTTTCATTTCATAAATATTGTATATGTTGTATATGCCTTTTAAAAGCTTTTTAAAGGTTGTTGTTACTTAAAAGCTTAATTTGGAACTACTATTTTCTCTTAAGAATAGGGTCTGCATTTGACGATGTTTGAAATATTTAAGACTGGCTTTTGAACCATGTGTTCTTCAACATGCCATGAGATTTCCTATGCTATTAAAAGATGCCATTAAAGATAAAATGAGTAAGTTTAAACTTTAATTGTTTTAGTGGTAATTGGCTTGAGCTTTGGGGTGCTCCCTTTCAAGGTCTCAAGTTAAATACCCACTGGGCGCAAACAATTTCTGAGGGCCATCAGACTGAGTGAAACCCTGAATTACCCGTGGTGCACTTGCGGGAAACTCTTTGCCGAGGGCCTGTGCACCCCCGGGATTAGTCGAGGCTCGAAGAGTCTCGGACACCCGATGCAAGTCAAACAATATATATATATATATATATATATATAAATATGTTATTCTTTTTTTTAATAAATTAATAAGAAAATTGCGTCACCTAAATAAATTCTCAGGAAATTGCAATCATCTATAAATCCGAATGTTAAATTCTTTAGTGAATTACACAAATGAGATAATTCACAAGCAAGTGGTTCCATCACATCATCTCCAAAAAGGGACCATAAACAATGATCCTCACCCTATGAAACAGGTGTGAGTAAGAAACTAATCCATCACATAGGCACCCCAAAGTGGTTTAAGATGGACAAATTCTCTAGCATTTAAATGAATGGATGGGTAAAAATGCTAGTCCAAGAGGCTTAAATTCAGATAGGTGGTTGGACCATAGGAAAGAGACTACATGGATAGGGAAAATGACAAGCGACATCAACAACATTGGCATGAGACGGATAAAATAGGAACTAAAATCATTGTGAAACCAAGACATAAGGACAGGGGCGGATTTAGGGGGTTACGTGGGGGTCCTGGAACCCAATAACTTTTGTGCTGATCTTGTATTTATATTGAGAAATCTAGTAAATATATAAAAATTATAAGTTGGGAACCCATAATGAAGGATACTATTGGCCTAGCGGCGAAGAAGGTGCCTTCTAAAGCATTGTTACCCTCTTGGTCGTGGGTTCTAACCCCATTAGTCACTTTATTTTGAATTTTTTTTTTTTTTGCTCAAGGAACCCACAAACTTAAAATCCTAGATCCGCTTCTGCATAAGGATAAAGTTGCAGAGTGAAGAGACTCGGTGATAGCCAGATAAAATTACTTCGTTAGGACCAATTTGGAGAAAGGACATAACTTAACTATTGATGCTTATAGATGAGAAAAGTAAAACTCTATTCCAGGATGATTTCAATAACTAGGTCCAAGAAAGCCCAAATGACCAACAAATCTTTATAGGAAGATAGTTGAATAGTGGTGGTTGATATAATGACAGTTTTGACCAAGTGCATAGGGGTTCCTTTAGTTGTTTAAGGAATGAAGAAGGAGATACCAGTGTCCAGAAAAGTGGGCAAAGCGAAGGACCTGTGCTTCAATGGCATGAAGCGAGAGAGGTGAGCAGATGAAGACACTTCAACCCTTGAAGCGCGAAGCAAGCAGAAGCACTCACTTTTAAAAAAAAGTTTTAAGAGGGTCAATTAAAAGAAAAATATATATGACATTCAGAACCTCGATATTTCGCGACATTCAAAACTTAACTAGGGTTTTCAGCTCTGCTAAGGAAATTTCTTTCTTTCTTATCTTTCCTTCTTGGTCTTCTTTTTTCTTTAGCCTCTCCATCGACATTCAGTACCTTGATATGCGCTTTTTTAGAATATGGTAGGAGGAGTAGTATATAGAATCCTACTTGGAAAAGGATTGTAATGTAGTGTCTTACACACAATTCAATAATATTTTTCTCTTTATTTCTCAGACGTTTCAATGGCCTGCTAGGGTTCTTTTTCTTCTAATTTTTTCTACACTGTTCTTTCTTCTGTTTACTTCATCGGTTCATCCACATTTTCTACTTTAATACTTCTTTCTTCTTCTATGTGTCGCTGAATTTTTTCTTGACTGTGACTAAAATATGTGCTGACTGTCTTTGAGAATCGTAACAATGTTTAAAATGTCTGTCTTGGCATGGAGATATGGACACAGAGCTAGTGAGACCAATAGGACCGCGTTACAGGTGTGTACTATAACGAAACATTTAAAGGACAATTTTTCGCCACAAACATCTTGTTGGTGGAGATAGCAATGTCACTGGCTGTACAAATGCTGAGATTGTGAGGGAAGAAATAAAAAAAATATTTTGAGCGAAATCGTCAAATTTCACATAAATCAAATGTGGAAAATCTTGATGATGATGATTAAGTGGAAGAAGGTGAAGGTGTTGATTTGTCGCTTCTTGCATAATCACAAAAAGGGGAAAGATGCAACGGTCTCTTCAAGTTGTGGATCAGCCAGTAGGGAAAGGTCATTTAGATTGCTAATTCTCGCAGAAGACAGGATATAGGACATGGAAAAGCGGTAAAAAAAGTTTGCCTCAGCCAAGAATTTTTTGAGGGATCATGCAGTTGCAGCTTTTTCACAGTGTGTGTGTGTGTGTGATGCAGGGCTCTCATTCAATTGTGTCACTTATACCAACACTTTTGGAGTTCTCATTGAGGTTGTAGGACAATGCAGGAATTAAACTCCCCACTTATAATGAAGTTAGAGGTCCTTATCTAACTAAAGCAGAAGAAAAAAAAAATTGTGGAGAATCATCGTTTAGAATAGAACAAATTTGGATATTCCAATATGATGGTTATATGGACAACAAAAATTGAAAAAATGATCATCAATGTGTTGATGAATTATCCAAAAGGAAGCTTATTTCTTGAACCCATCGATTTGAGCGAGTCATCTAGTGATTCCATCAAAATGTTCTAATTGCAGAACACTACAGAGAAGATTGGAGCAAAGAATGTTGTTCAAGCAGTTACAAACAATGCAAGAGAAAATATTAAAGCCGATGGTATGCTGAAGGGAGTGTTCCTGCAATTTATTGGACTCTATGTGAAGCTCATTGAATAAATTTGATGTTCGGAGACATTTTCAAGGAAACACCGTTCTCTACAGTTTTCATTCATTCAGGCAATTAGTGTGGATATCTTAAATTGTTCAAAGGCCTTTGTTATTGAATATTTTAAGGGCTTGATTCTATGAATTTTCCATTTTTATGTGATTTGACCATTTTACCCTTCCTTGTGGTTGCTACGTGATTTTTCGGGGGTGTGGGGATGATTGGCAGGGTTCCTAATGCGTTTCGGAACGATTTATGCGAGTTAGTAGTTTTTAGAGCTTTAAAAGGCCTTATAGTTGATTTCGGTCAGTTCTGTGTGTCAGATAGCAAAACAAACTGCGTTAGTAAATCCGAAACGTCGATTTTGGGTTGATAGCGTGGTTGGTGTGATTTTATGCTTTTAGATTTTATTTCGACCCTCGGTTTAGGAAATAGTGAAATGAGGTCTCGAGGATCAATTTTGTGAAAACGATTTTTTTTCGAAAATCTGATATCGCCATTGAGTCTGCAACGTCGAATTTAGTCTAGTAGCATATCTCGGAATTCCAAACAAATCCTGAAGGTCCCATCGGAAACTTGGAAAAACTTTTAAGTTGTTGGTGCAACATCAGCTGATGCAATCGCTTAAGTGACCTGGTCGCTTAAGTGAAGGCCAGCTGATATGGCCTAGTCGCTTAAGCGACGACCTGGTTGCTTAAGCGATCATGACTGAGTTCCCATATAAAAATCAGTTTTTCCCGAATTTTCTTCCATTTTTGAGGTTTTGAGATTCGGGTTTTAGAGGTTTTGGGCGATTTCTTCAATTTTCAAGCTTCGGTAAGCTCCAACTCACTATTTTAATTATTTTACTTCAATTCTCTTCATCTAAAACCTGTTAATTCGTGATTTCAAAAGTGAAATTTGAGGATTTTGGCCTGGAAGGCCTAAAAATGGGGTTTCTTCAATACTAACCTCGTTTTCATTTGGGTTTTCTCCTATGGCTTCCTTTGGGTAAGGTATTTATGAACTAAAATTTTGGTTTTACCCTTTCTTTTTTGAGAACCCGTTGTGAGGGTCCGTTTTGACCCCAATTTGAAAATACGCAATATGGGTAACGTTGACTTTCTTTTGACACATAGATTCTATATTTGTATGTTTTAGTTGATTCTGAGGCAATTCCAGAGGGGAAAAGCTCTGTGTGAAGGATTTTTGGCTTGAATTTCGTGAGGTTATGGCTTAACTTTTTTCAAACTAGGTTGGCTAGTCAATATTTATATAAAAGCATGTTATGGGTAATAATCATGGGAATATTGTTATTACTGTTGTGTGCCTAAGTGGGGGCTTATGTTATTGGTAATCTGAGATAATAATTGTTATGTGCAGCCCGTGTGGGGGTCTTATCTGATATTGTTGGCCTTATGTATGTTTTTGGTTGCTTTCTTCGTGATAAAAAAAGTCGAAGTTGGGATTAATGTGATAATAATGACGTTTCACTTGCAAATTTCACCCTAATGAGACATGGCTTATATTGAATCATGGATGGTTGACTTATTGAGTGGATTTTTAGCTTACATGCGTGTATAGTAAATGGATTTGAGATCTTCATATTGGTTTGGTTGCGAGTATTACATTCTCAAATCATACATACATTCATCAGATATTGCTACTATGGTGGAAATACTGATTTTTGACAGAAATGAGACATTTTTACAAAACCCTTTGTCGTAGTCCATGAGTCGGAGAGGAGATATGGATATTGGGATTGAGTATTGAGATAGTATATGTGTTGCGAACCCTCCATAGGTCCTAGCTGGAAGCACTGATGCTCGGTAGATGTATACGGAGGTTATGCGATAACCTCAATCATAGCACATCATCCTTATTGAATTTCATTCGTTTATGCATCTTCAGTGTTGTGTTTCTGTATTTTATCCGATGCATGTTATTCTGTTATTTTTTCGTACCTATTTCCTGCTTATGTGTTATATTTAGAACTATTAGTGGAGACGGTGTGAGCTACCATTTGGGACATTTTCTGCTTGCAGGTTGCGTTCTTATAGCGTGTATTTATATACCTTATTTTCTACTTTACTCAGTCGACTTATGATGCCTACTGAGGCTGCATTTGTTTTTTTTAAGATTCAAACATTTGAATCTGAATGCACATCTGAATGATTAAGATGTCTCCAAACCTGAAAACTGAATGATTAAGACCGTTTGTTTTTCAACATCTGAATGTACAAAAAAAAATTATTTGTATATATAATAAAATAAAAAATATAATTTAAATAAAAATTAACTATATATTAGAAAAGTACGTAATTTAATACAACAAAATTATTGTTTGATTGAGAAAAAATATATATGTTTGTTAGTGATAGTGGAGATGGTTTATAATGGCGATTGCGGTGACAATGATTGATGTTAGTGATTAATAATGTTGGTGGTGATAATTGTGATGGTTGGTATTGTAGTGACTGTTATGATGGTGACGATTGATGGTGGTTGTGATGTGACGTTGCTTGATGTTAGTAGTTTGAGGTGTGGATTGTGTTGGCTGAAATATGAATACATCATGGATGACTATGTATTGGTGCTAGTTGGAGATGTTGTTTGTTGTGATGGTGGAGATGGTTGTTAGTAGAAATAAATTGTAGTGATGGTAGTAGTTAAAGTGGTAGTAGAGGTGGTGTTACTAGTGACAATGGTGGTCGTGGCCGAAGAATGTGTGGAGGTTGTGATGTATTAGTGGTAGTTAGTGCTGCTGTGGTGGTGCTAGTTGTGATAGATGAGTTGGTCGGTAGTTGGGATTGGCCAGTAGTGGTTGATGATGTTGGTGCTGTTGACGGTAGTGGTGGCGGTGAATATAATTAGAATACTAGAGGTAGTAGGTGTTGTATTGGTTGACAATAATGGTTGGTAGCGATATTTGTTGTCGATGGTGGTTGTGATGGTGTAGGTGGTGGGTGCTGGTTGACAGTGGTGGCGGTGGCAGAGGTGGTTAGTGGTGGTGACTGCTGATTATGAATAGAGTAGTGAATATAATCCAACACCAGAATATCTCTTCAGACCTATTAAGACTTGGTTCTATATCTGAATGATTAAGACTTATTCAGACCTATTAAGAGCTAAAATCTTAATTAAAAACAAATGCACTTAATGGTTTGAAGTCTGAACCATTCACATTTAGACCTCCATTAAGTGCAAACAAATAAGGCCTGAGTAGAAGTGGACCGTACTCATTCCTACGCCCTTTCGATGCAGAGTGCACCGGGCGGCAGCTGAGTTCGAGCGGTGGTTGATACATTCGAGGTAGAGGCTGCTCTATGCTTTCGGAGTTAGACTTCCGACCTCATCCTATCCAGTTTATGTCTTATCTTTGTATTCAGAGACAAGCACACACTTGTAGTGTCTTGTTGGACTTTCAGTTATATTTTTCCGACTTCGAGTTGTATGTAGATTGTTCTTATATTGTGACAACAGGTTTGGAATGGCTTGAGGCTTTTATTGTTATTCAGACTTCTGCTATTACTATGCTTGAATAGTTGGACTTCATTCTAGAAGGCTCGCCTTTGAATTTGTGTTATAGTTTTCTTTCACATGTCAATTTAGGTGATCGACTTACTTATCAAGGCTTAGCCGCGATAAGTGTCATCATGATCTGAGTTTTGGGTCGTGACAAATATAATAAGGAGATTCACAAAACAAAACCTTGGAGAAACCTGGCAAGACTAGATTTGTAACTGCTCTCTTGACTTTGCATAATATACACATGTAAAAGGCCAATTTGAGAAGCTTGCTTATTCTAGAAGAATGGAACAACACCTCGGGAAGGTAGAGAGGCTATTTCAGAAAGACCCTCGGCTCAAGTGTAGCAAATCCAAATACAACGAAGAGTAACGCAGTGAAGATAATATGTCAACACTTCAACAACAACAACAACAACAACAACAACAAACCCAGTATATTCCCATATCGTGGGGTCTTGGGAGGGTAGAGTGTACGCAGTCCATACCACTACCTCTAAAGAAGTAGAGAGGCTGTTTCCGATAGACCCCCGGCTCAAGCCAAAATCTATTATAAAAACAATAACCAGCCACAAAATTGTGTGATAATGAGAACATGATAAACGACAACAAAGACAGATATCTATGGCTTACCCCTACGCTATCATACTACGACTAGTGCACGACAACGCTCCTACCCGACTAACTTTCTACTCTAATGCGCGTCCTCCACAAGAACGGAACACTAGTAAATTTACAAAATAAGTAATGGGGAATGGGGAAGGAGTTGCACGCATAATTATTTTTTATTCCTTTTGGAACAATGTTGTTCAAGTGCCATTTAGTGACGAGCGTAGATATGTAAAGATATTTTAAATCACTGATAAAAGGTGGTAGAATAAACTTCATTGACCTTTGCATGCAGCTGAGAATATTTTGACCCATCACTCTTTTATGATAATTGTGAGAAGGATTTACTAGATAAAAATGTGTGGAAGGAATCCTATGATTGTGTTAATAAGTTGATCGCCAATGAAAATTGTGGAAGATACAATAACAGATGCAGATCAGTACTTACAGGAATGCTGATGGACTTTTTGGATTAACGAGGCTATTAGACAAAGAAAGAAGAGGTCACTGGTTGAGCCAATGCTTCTATGTTTCTTTATAACTTTTAAGTTTTAAGTTATTTCTTTATACTTTAAATTTTAAATATTTGTTCTACACTTTGTGGGAATACACTGGGTATGTTGTTGTTGTTGTTGTAAATCAATAAGTCATATTTCAACAAAAAGCAAGAAATATGAGTTCTTTTTTCCATTGAACTCTAAGGTTTCAGCCTCACTTTAACGGGGTGAGGAGATCGGAGTTCTCTCTTCCATTGAACTCTGAGGTTTCAGCCTCCCTTTAACAAGTTGAATTTATATATCGCCTTGTGTTTCGATCCTTCCCTAAAGATCCTAACACAATTGGCGACGAGATCAATTCCAAATTCTAGGGAGAATGTGCGATTATAGAAACCCTAATGGACTCTAAAATTGCATCAATGAAACGCCTCGACGAAAGAATTGTCCAAGACATCCATGAACGATTGTCTAGCTTGGGAATTAGCTCCACAAAACCAGCAAGCAACCTACAAAGTAGCGCCTCGACGACTAGCCGCTCAACAACTGCTGCTACCAAAGGCAATACACTGCCTATTCAACTGACCGATCAGAATCATCCAACAAATGGTAATTCCTGTTCGACCGTACCAAGGTATGCAAAGATGGATTTTCTACTTATAACGGCACCAACAACATATTAATTTGCGCGCATCATTGTGAACAACTTTTTGGAATGGTTAGACTTCCCACGCTAGGAGAAGCACAATTATGGTATTATCAGCATATGAGCAAATTAGTCACACCCCAGCAAATTGGTATAATTAAAAGTTATCAAAGTTAGTTTCAAGATAAGTTGGCTAGGACTAGAATTGGATGATTCAGTTGACACTATTTCAGAAGTTCGGGATGATTGCCGTGAAATTCGAGCTTAAGGACAAGCTCTTTCAACATGAGGGGTGTAATGTTGCGGATGCGTGGAACTCAATCAACTAAGTACTAAATTATATTTTCAGTAGCTTTCTTTATTATTCTAGAATAGGATTTAAGTGTCCTAGTTTCATAAGGATTAGGATTAGGGTTTATGTTTCCTACTTTCATATGGAGTAGACTTTCTAGAATATGGTTTTATGTTTCCTACTTTCATAAGAATTAAACTGATGTAGTATGACTCCTGTTTCAAGAGGTTTTTAAAGAATAAATCAATAAGCATTTCAGCAAAAAGCAAGAGATAGGTGTTCTCTCTTCCATTGAACTCTAAGGTTTCAGCCTCCCTTTAACGAGTTGAATTTATATATCGCCCTATGATTCGATCCTTCACTAGAAACCCTAACATATGTACCAAGCTTGTTATAGATGTATTAATACGAGGACCAATGAGGGACTTGGTGAAGATACTGGTATGAAAATTGGTAACTACACAGGACGCCTGGGCAACCTCGATTGAAAAGGAACAAATTGAAAAGTTGGTTGGAAATGGGTCATCTGGAAATCAAGAGAAGAGTAGATCTTCAATAAGAAAGTCGCCGAAAAACTGGTCGGAACAAACACAGGCACCGGTGGTGACGATCTCCTAGGCAGCGCATAGGAGGTCGATATACAACGGCATTGGTTGGAGTTTGATCGCAAGGAGACATTGGACCTCTTGGTGGTGTTGGTTTCATAACACTAATGAAAAGTGAAACTACATAAATCAGATCTGAGGAGTCACGGGAAAGACGCACAAAACTACACAAATCAGATAAAAAGAGTCACCGAACAGACGCATGATGCTGCGCAAATCATATATGAGAAAGTAGTTACCGGAAAGATGTACGGTGCTTCTCAAATCAAATATGAGAAAGTAGTCACCGTAAAGATGCATGGTGCTATACAAATTAGATATGAGAAAGTCACCGGAAAGACGCAAATTAGATATGATAAATAGTTACTAGAAAGATGCACGGTGCTACGCAAATCAGATTTGAGAAAGTAGTCACCAGAAAGATGCATGGTGCTACCCAAAATAGATATGAGAAGCCACCTAAAGAAACACGGTGGCGCAACTTTTGCTAACATGATCATTGGTCAGATAAGCGGCATATAAGGGTAATAGCCGCCCCCGGCAGCGAAAGCTTTTTTGATCTCTACCAAAATCGTAGATGTTTTGATACCATGTGAGAGATAGAAGAATATTATTTGAATGTAGTATCTGCATCGTTACACTGAGACCTTATTTATAAACACTACATTCCAATCCTTTCCCGAGTAGGACACTACATTACAATCCTTTTACAAATAAGATTCTAAATACTATTCAAGTTCCTACTCCTATTCTAACACTAACTTCCATAGAGCTCCAACAAGTGTAAGCATATCTGATATTGAAGGGCATAGACCAGTTTATACCAAAAGGGTTAGGAACATGTTCCGAAAGTGTGCTGCAAAAGGGCATTGAAGCATAAGCTGGTTGATGTTTTCTGCTGTTGACTAACATGTAACACCTATGGACCAATTGGAATCTTCTTTCTCATAAGATTGTCTTGAGTGAGGCATATTTCTTTAAGGCTGTCCAATTAAAAAAAGAGAGTTTAGTCTTCCATAAGAATTTATAGGGCCATAGATCCATCATCGTCTTACTGGAGCTCATGTGTTCATTCCTGCCGACTGTTTATAAACCTTTACTGTTGAAGCCCCATTTTACCTTAGCAGTTATCACTGCTCTGAATGTCAATGTTGCAGTTCTCTAAGCTTTGAGCAGACTCAATAACTCTTCAAATTTCGATCTTGCAAATTTCTTATTAGGTTCAGCTTCAGATTCCCAGAGTTGCCATCCCTGTGCTGGGGCAATAGAATGACTAGGCTGTCTGGCAATGTTAAATATATTTGAGAAGGCTTCTTTCAAAGTGTAGTCTTCTGTCCATTTGTCTAGCCAGAATCTGATACGGTTCCATTCCCTACGTCAAAATGATTTTGTTTGAAAAAAATCACTCCAAAAGGTATTAATGGCTTTCCATAATCCAGTTTTGCAGGGAAATGTTGATTGTTCTGTAAACCATTGAGCACTGTTTCCATGCTTAGCCACAATTACCTCTTTCCACAGACCAAAATCCTCTTGAATGAACCTCCTATGCCACTTCATAAGCATACACTTGCTATGAATAGCAAGATCTCTTATGCCAGAGCCACCAAGATGTTTAGGAAGAGTGACTTTTGGCAACTTCACAAGGAGTAATTTGTGAGATTCACTGTTGCCTTCCCATAAAAAGTCTCTCCTGATTTTATCTAAAACGCTTCAAGACTTTGTCAAGGATTGGGAAGAGAGAAATGAAATATGTCGGGATGCAATCCAAATAATGTTTTTGGAGAAGGGTACTGCTTTTGCCAATGGTTCCAACTTTAAAAACCCTCCGGCCACTATCTCTGTTTGGATTTCTCAAGCATGCAGCTAAGACCCTTCATAGCAAGGATGAAAAGAAATGGAGAGAGGATCCCCCTGTATGATCCCTCTCGTGGGAGAAAAGAATCCCCCTGAACCACTATTAATAACGATGGAATATTTCATGTATTTTTTGTGTAAAGAAGAAGCATAGCAGAAATACAACAGTTGGTAGATTTCCTAGGATCTATGTAATTTTGGAAATAGCTTGTAACCTTTTGGAGGTAGCCAGTATATCCTTAGTATATCCTTACTGCTGAAGAATACAACTTTACCCTTTGTCAAAAAAGGGATGGAATATTTCACAGTAGACATGTTGTATCTTATCCACCTATCCATTTTCTCTGAACCCCATCTTTCTGAGAATTGAGATTAATGCCCAGTTTATTTTGTCAAAGGCTTTTTTAAAATCAAGCTTAAAAAGGAGACCACTTCCCTGTTCTGTTGCTTCCAGTCCAGAATTTCATTAGCAATGAGTGTAGCGTCTCTGATTTGCTTGCTTTTAATAAAGGCATTTTGATATCCTGAAACCAATGTTCCAATTACCTTTTGAGTCTTTCAACCAGCACCTTAGCTGTGATTTAGCTACCAATGAGACCAATGGGTCTGGTGTCAGCGACATAGCTTCTTTTCTTTTTGGTATGAGGGCAATGAAAGATGCAGTAAAAGACCTTACCGTGAGACAATTGTGATAGAAATGATTGAGAGCTCCAAGTACGTCATTCTTAATTGTATCCAGTTCTAATGATAAAAGACTATTGTAAATCCATCATGTCAAGGGCGATGCTGGAATCATTTATCACACAAGACCCCAAAGGCGCCTCCATTTCATCCCCGCACCAATATGATGTGTGACATCATCATCAATCTCCCTATTACTTAAGATTAAAAAACTCAAGATACTTGAATCCTTCTCTCTTGGGGATGGACCGTGTATCCGGTTTCACTTGCATGTTAGCCTCATGTGTTGCATTATTGAACCTTTCTTTGATAACATGTTTTGTATAATTGAACTTGCACTATAAATATTTTGTTTTAGTCCTACTCAATCTGAACCCTTAAAAATTTCTGGGTTGTCTCTGAACCTCCAACCTAGCATTAACTTTGTTGCGAGTCTCATCAATTAGTACTATGGTATTTGCAAATAACATACACCATGCCATCTCACATTGAATATTCCGCATCAATTCATCCAACGCCAAGACAAATAGAAATGGCCTAAGAGTTAATCTCTAGTGTGACCCCATCTCAAGTGAGAAGTGCTTCGAGTCTCCTACCACTATTTTAGCCGGGTCTTGGCTCAATCTTACATGTCCTTTGTGGCTCTAATGTATGCCACAGGTGCACTTTAAGCCTCCCAGAATCTCCGTAGGACCTCCCTTGAGACTTTTCCATATGCATTTTCCACGTCAATATACAATATATGTAAGTCCCTCTTCCTCTCACTATACTTCTCCACTAGTCTCCTCACAATATATATGGCTTTTGTAGTCGATCGCCTCGACATAAATCCGAGCTGGTTCTCAAAAATGGACACACCCCTCCTCACTCTCATCTCCACAACTCTCTTCCAAACTTTCTTAGTGTGACTAGGCAGATTGATACCCCTATGACAGTAGTTTTGACTATGTTTTTGTACAACAGGATCATCGTACTCCATTTCCACTCTTCGGTCATTTTGTCGTCTTAAAAATGGTATTAAACAGCCCAATCAGCCATTCCTGACCTGCCCTGCCTGTGTTCTTACCCAAAATATCATTCTTCCCTTGTTCATCCTACGAGTAGCACCCATATCCTTCTAAACCTTTATACACCTACCGTATCCAAGATCACGACGTCTCTCGAGTGCTCCAAATCACCTAGCACAATGTCCTTGTCCCCCTCTTTGTTCAACGGAACAGAGATCCTATTGAAGTGAAATGTTTTACTTGGTTAGTTGCTAGAGGGGAGTTTCTTACACATGAAAACCTTCAAAAGGGGGAGTCAACACTTGTAGTAGGTGTGTGCTATGTCAGAAGCATTTTGAAGATGTGAATCACCTATTTCTTTACTGCGAATTCACTTCTCGAGCTTCTTCTTTAGTATTATGGGGGTCACTTGGACAATGTCATTAACACTGTTAGAATATGAGTAGGAATAGGAATAGCATATAAAATCCTACTTGGAAAAGGTTATAATGTAGTGTCCTATTAGGAAAAGGATTGGAATGTATTGTTTATAAATAGAGCCTCAATGTAATAATGTAGTTACAACAATTCAATAATATTTTTTTCTTATATTTCTCACATGGTATCAGAGCTTCCACAATCTTGGAAAAGAATCAAAGAGCTTCCGCTGCCGGCGGGCGGCTATAATCCATATATGCCGCTGGCCAATGATTATGTTAGCAAAAGCTGGGTCACTGACTCACTGTGTATCTTTCTAGTGACTATTTTCTCATATCTTTGCGTAGCACCATGCATCTGTCCGGTGACTACTTTTTCATATCTATTTTTCTTAGCACCGTACTTCTTTTCGGTGACTATTTTCTCATATTTGATTTGCGTAGCACTGTCTCATATCTGAGTTGCATAGCACCATGCATCTTACTGGTGACTCCTCAGATTTAATTTACATAGTTTCGTACGTCTTTTCTGTGACTCCTCAGATTTTTTTCAGTAGGGTCGTGCCATCATTCCGACCCTGCCCATATAATTTCTCTTTTCCAGTAGGATCGTGCCGTCATTCCGACCCTACTCATATAATTTCTATTTCTCAATAGGGTCGTGCCATTATTCCGACCCTACACATATTTCTCTTTTTCAGTAGGGTCGTGTCATCATTCAGACCCTACCCATATACTTTTTTTTCCCCTCAGATTGTAGTCACTTTTCAGCCATCAAATCTAATAATCAGGCGTGTAAGCATGTTTCGGTTAAGTTTCTGGTGACTTTCATGTTCAAGATCTACTCGTCTCTTGATTTCGAGATGACCCGTATATTTTATATCAGTTTTCAGCAATTTTCCAGCGACACATCGACTTTTCGGCAATATTTACTACTTTTCGGATCATTTTTTCAGTTTGTTCCATTTCAATTGAGGTCTCCCACACGTCCAAAGCAGTCCTTATCAGTTTTCTTGCAGATATCTTCACCAAGTCCCTCACCGATTCTCATATTAGTTACATCCATAACAAGCTTGGTACATATGTCTTCTATGCACCAGCTTGAGAGGGAGTGTTACAATATGAGTAGGAATAGGAATAGCATATAAAATCCTACTTGGAAAAGGATTATAATGTAGCGTCCTATTAGGAAAAGGATTGGAATGTATTGTTTATAAATAGAGCCTCAATGTAATAATGTAGTTACAACAACAACAACAACAACAACAAACCCAGTGTATTCCCACTTAGTGGGGTCTGGGGGGGTAAGATGTACGCAGTCCATACCTCTACCTCTGATGAAGTAGAAAAGCTGTTTCCGAAAGACCCCCGACTCAAGGCACAAGATATCACACAAACACATAGTAAAGCACAGAAGCAGATGACATAACATAAATACGGCACCCATAAGGAATATAAAACAGAGGAAAGCAGAGGAAAGCACACAGATTCGTAATAAGCATGGAACACTGAATACGGAATCCTAACGGGAATAAAAAATAAAAAAAACCCCACCAAGTAATTCCCTACCCTAGCGACCCAATCTGGCCCTACTCTTCTGCCGTAATTCGCGTCTTCCAGACCTTCCTATCTAGGGTCATGTAGTTACAACAATTCAATAATATTTTTCTCTTATATTTCTCACAAACACCAAGGGAGTTAATGTAAGGCTGTAACCTGAGGGATCCGGCAAGGCCAAAAGGAAAACTTGCAACTCCATTCCTTGAGTTATATGGTGGATTATATGGAAAGCAAGGAAAGGTAGAATTTTTGAGAGCATATTGCAATCTGTAATTAGTATTAAAGAGATGTGTATCTTTGCTTTATTTTAATCTGTTTACATTCAATTTAAAAAAAAAAAAGAAATATCTTTTCTTTATTTTTGGTGCAGCATGGTATTGCAAATGACATTGATGTCATGGTTGACTTTTTGGGCTCACTACACCTTTCGTAGGGTAACACCGTTATAATTACTTCACAGCACTAACTTATTGCTGATTTCAATAGATACCACCTTTAACAATCAAAACACTAATATATGGTGAAAATGAAACTGAAATGAAAAACTAAGTTAGGCAACAATGCAGAAACAAGTGAAGAAGATAAAGTAGTCTAGTTCACAAATCAATTTCTGTATACTTCGCAGTTCCATTTTGAGATATAATATTCCTTGGTTGGAGACACAGAATTCAGCTCAAGACTTAAAGGATAGACTTTCAACAGCTCTATCAACACAAACAGGTATTCTACTTGGAAGACGCACGCATCCAAACAAACATTCACATGGCATTCCCATACTCCGTGTATTCTGCTATATTTGATTTACCTAGTCGCTAAAATAATTCTACAATCTCGACAACAATTGAGTAATTTCTGGTCCAAATAATAGCATGATAAACTACTTAAATACCTTTATCCAAGGTTAATTCTGTATTCAAAAAACCATATTTCCTTTTAAAATGCATAAGGGAATGCTTGATCTAGTTCATTAGATGTTGAAGTAGAAGTAAGACAAATAACCATGAGTTTCTAAAAGCATACTTGTCTGTCAGTGGATTATAAACTTCAGCAAGAGCAAGCCCTTCAATCAATGATGTGTTGCGCCCTCCAGCTACATAAACCTTACCAGAGACAACACTGCAGGCGAAGTGAGAACGCGGTGTTCTCATACTTGCAACTTTTCTCCACTCTTTTCTGAAAGGGTCAAATTGGAAAACTTCATTTGTCGTCACGGCTCCTTGATGGGGAAATACTGGATCACGTGTTCCATATGTGCCGCCAATCAGAAGAAATTTATTCAAGACACAGACACATGAGAAACCAAGGTGCTCTTGGTCAGGGTGGCTCGTGGGTATTCTAGGCAGAGGGTGCCACCTATCAGCTTCAGGATCATAAGCAACCCATTGATTCTTAGATTCTCCGGCCAGAACAAACAACCAGTTTTCAGACCATCCTTCTCTAGCTTTGTAATTGGAATATTCTGCACTGCGGAATAGCTTCCTCCATCCTCTACATACTGTTTCAAGAGTACCATGATATCCATGTGATATCTTTGCTAGACATCTCAATGCCAAATCATCTGGTAGTCCAGGTATCAGCGGTTGATCAATTGTCCCCCTGCTGAAAATTTACCTCATAAATGACCCAGGGTATGACATAGAGGTGAATGAAATAGAATACCAACGCAGAGGTCAGGATATGGAATGTGACATCAGAACAAGAGATTTCAGTGGTTTCTTCTTTATGAAGGAATAACTTTTGAGCTTAGGAACCCATAACAAGGGGGGTGCAATTTGAGGAAAAAGCACGGCAATGAAGTACTCAGAGGCGAACCCAGGATTTGAAGAGTGCGAGTGCACCTTTATCATAACATAAGGCAAAAGTGGGTTGTAGCTAAAGCCTAATAGCTTATGGGCTTATATATTATAAATATTAAATAATAAATATATAGTATATATTATATATATTAATATATATATATATATATATATATATTAATTAAAAGAGTATATTAAAAATTTTGGTTTATTTCGGTTTAAGCCGAAAATCGAATGACGTCAATCTAAAAATAGAAAACCAAATCGAAATACTGAATTTATAAAAAAAAAAAATCAAAACCGAACCGAAAAATCAAAAAATTGAAATAATTCAGTTCGGTTTTGTATTTTGGATTTCCGGTATTTATGCCCACCCCTACTTCTAAATTCTAGTTTCCACTTTCCAGGGAGCAGAGGCGAAGCCAGAATTTAAGGTTTGGGGTTTCTGAATATTTATACAGGACAGCGATGACTTCAAACAAATATTATAATTGGTAAATTACGAAATGAGTAACAATACTCAATATATATATATATATATATATATATATTTTGCTTTTTCTGGTAAATTTTATGTTTTTATTTTCAAAACATAATTCTTCTTTTTGATAATCTACATATGTAGCAGGGAGAGAAAAACATATATTGCAAATAATTTCTTTTTACTTTTTAAATTGTTAAACTTCTGTTTTCTCCTATAGGATAAAATTCACTTTTAGAAAAAAGATAGAAGAAAGAGGATTTTCCTAATGTAGAATTAAAATTTCTATACCCAAAAAATGTTTACACGCATCTGGGTTCAAACCCACGAACAAGAGGATAGTTAGACTTTCCGCTCTCTGTTTTGCCACTGCGCCACATGATCTCATTTGGCATGGGAGTAGTCCTGTATTTTTCAAATACAAATACATGTCTGCCTGGCTGGTGGCAATTAAATGTAAATGAAAAAAAAAATGGCATCCATCAGGAATCAAACCCACGACATTGAGAGCCAAAGGATGCTAGCATTCAAATTCCGAACCAGTGCACCAAGACATGTTTGGTTTTAAGGGTGCACAATTAAGTGTATTAACACTTTAGTAGGATATCTATACCGGGTGCAAGTGCACCCTTGCGGAACCACGTGGGTCCGCCTCTGGAAGTACTGCAGTCCAAAGTACTATAGATAGCATTTTTTTCATGAAATTGAAATAAAAGTGAACAATGAAGATACTGAAAAGTACACACACAAAAGAAGAAGAGAAAGATAGAAAGATGGTTTATACCGAAAACAACCTCGGGGATTCGAGCTACTTCAAGCCAAGAATTTATCTTGAATAAGCAATTCTTAATTTTTGCTATATACAATCTTTGATTTCTTTGCTATGATCTCTACTGTTTCGCAAAAACATACATTTCAAGCAAACCCCAGTTCATGTATCTCAATGTCCTCAAAACAAATCCCACATTTTCCATACAAGAGAGACTCCAAAACTTAAATTAAAACTCAGCTATGTTGCTCGAATCTTCCAAAATGTCAAACAGGTGCATGTCTGGATTCTAACAAAGGTAGTGTATATTTGGAGAATCCGTGCCCCCAGATTAAAAAAACACCCATTTTTTTCTATATCATGCACCAAGAAAACACAACATAAAAACACACCACAATAAAATGTCAATCCATCAATCAAATGAATTTCAGATATCCCTTTCTTTGACCTAGATGTAAAACCATTTTAATAATCTTTGCAAGAGTATCCTTTTACAATGAAAATCAAGATTGCAGGGAAAAATCAAAGATAAAAGAATAAGTACCAAGTGATGAAAATGGAAATTTGCTTACATTAATGAGAGGCAATTTAATTGGTCCAAAGGGTTGTTGATGTGGTGCTGCATCCAACCAAAACTCAGTCCAGCAAGAAGGCCGATTTTGTTGGCGATTATTATAGGAATCTAAAGAGGGCTTATTATTATTTGACTGGGTTTATCCATGTTATACTTACTGACACCATTTCCCGACAATAATAAACCAAACGTACTAACCTCAACTTGTGACATTTTACAAAGCCGGCTCCTACAACTTCTACTCAAATTTGATCTAAAACTATAATTTTCAAATATATTTTAAAGGCATAGTATTTTTATAGTAGTTTGTTTGCCAAAAATTCTAAAATCGCCTTATTTCTAAAGTATTTATTTCAAAAAAAAAAAAAAAATTGATGAGAAATAGTTTGTGTTTGGCTAATAATATTAAAAGCACTCTTGAGTAGCAATTAGTGTTTGATCAGATTTTTTAAAGTTGTTTTTAATTGTATTTTTTAAAAAGGTGTTTTCCAAATAAGCACTTTTAGAAAAAAATTATTTTTTTAGATTTTGAAAATAATTTCTGATATTTTCTAGAAGCAATTATTTTTTCTCAAAAATTTGATCAAATAAATAAGCATTTTTGTTTAAAAAAAAATTATCAAACAGGCTATTAATCTTTAATGTGTCATTTAAAATAACTAGTTTAACCGCAAGTGTTTCGCATGTATAACGTTTGATTATTTAAAATTAAATAATTTTATTTATTCTGAAGATTTTTAATGATGTATAAAAAGTTCAAATCATTTTTCAAAGATCCTTCATAAATAATGTAAACATAAACATATATTTTATTATCAGAAGTTTTAAGTGATTAATGGATCATAACTTTTGTGTTTGTCATGTAGCACATCTTTCCCTTGCTGGCAGAGACTAAGAGAGACACATCAATTTGAAAAATTTTGTAGTACAATTATTTTTTTTCTATGTTTAAAATTTTTTCTTATTTTTAAAGTCAAATCTTTACAATATCATTGATTACATTCTTATTACGTACTTAAAACTTTTTAAAATTTGGTACTTCTTTAATTTTTGTTATTCTAACGCTTTTATATTTATTTTTAAAATTTTCAAATCTTCTTAAAATCAAATCTAGTTGATTTAGAATTCTTAAACTAATGAAAAAAGTATTAGTTGTTATTAATTCTGATGACTTCTAATAAGAAAAGATTTTACCATAAATACATTTAATTAATTTTCATCTCTTAAATATTAGAAAAAAATAGTGAAAAGATGATTTTGTTTAAAGCAAAGACTTTTAATGAAGGATAAAAAGTTCAAACAATATTTCTGAGGCCCTTCGCACTTTTGATATATTATAAATTATAGATATAGATACTAGTTTAATCGCACGTGCCTCACACGTATAAAGTTTGATTATTTAAAATTAAATGATTTTATTTATTCTGAAGATTTTTAATGAAGTATAAAAAGTTTAAACCACGTTTCAAAGATCCTTCATACTTTAAAATAATAATGTAAACATAAACATATATTTTAGTGTAAGCACGTATAGATTTTACCACCAAAAGTTTCAAGTGGTTGATGGATCATAACTTTTGCATTTGTCATGCAGTATCTCTTTCCCTTGTTGTCAGAGATTAAGAGAGACACATCAATTTGAACCATTTTGTAGTACGATTATTTTTTTTCTATGTTCAAATTTTTTCTTGTTTTTAAATTTTTAAAAAAAATTTGGTACTTTTTAAATTTTTCTTGTTCTAACGCTTTTATATTTATTTTCTGATTTTCTAAATCTTCTTAAAATCAAATGCATTTGATTTAGAATTCTTAAACTAATGAAAAAAGTATTAGTTGTCATTAATTCTCTTGACTTCTAATAACAAAAGGTTTTACCATAAATACATTTAATTAATTTTCATCTCTTAAATATTAGGAAAAAATGGTGAAAAGATGATTTTGTCTGAAGCAAAAACTTTTTATGAAGAGCAAAAAGTTGAAACAACACTTTTAATATATTATAGATTATAGATATAGATATAAATATAGATTATAGATATAGTCATATAGATGTAGATTCTCAAACCATATGCACTAAATCACTACCCCCCTCCTCTTTATTATTGATAAAATATTAATTATATCTCCAAAAAAGAATCATTTTTTTTATAATTTCTTTTATATCTGTTATTAATTTTAGTTAAAGGAATTATTATATACCTTATTAGCTTTAATGACAGTAGTCAAAAGAAGTGATTATACTCCCTCCATCCCAAATTATCTGTCCCAAATTGAGATGACACATTGATTAAAAAAAATAATTAATAACTGTAATACCCCGATCGTTACTTAAGCCTAAATCCATCTTTTGAGTGGATATATATGACTTCTAAAGTGATTGATGTTTAAACCATATTGTATTTCTCTAATTTCTACTTTTTGTCATGTAGAGCACTGAATAAGCTTTCCATCGATACCAATTTCATTGAAATCCGACTTCGGACGAGGGAGTTATAACCGTTTTACTCAGCGATATCGGATCGCCCAGGTCTGACGGTCAACCTGGCGGACCGTCAGGTCCTTGGTGGACCGTCAAGACAAGGCAGTGACCCCTCTTCCTAGTCACCGTGTGACGACCAAGATGGTGGACCATCAAAAAGTTGACGGACCGTCAACGGGTCCGTCAGGTCGAGACAAAATGTCTCATTTCTGGCCCTCGAGTGACGGACGACTTGGTGGTCCATCAATTTCTTAACGGACCATCACTTCGACCATCACGTCAAGGCAGAACGTCCCAAATTTGGCACTCGAGTGACGGACGACTTGGTGGACCGTTAGTTTCCTGACAGACCATCACTTCGACCGTCACGTTGAGGCAGAACGTTCCAGTTTTGGCACTCGAGTGACGGACGATCTAGTGGACCATCAGGAGACTTGACGGACTGTCAGATTGACTGTCACAGGCCCCGATTAGCAAATTTCAATTTTTACAAAAGGGCATTTTGGTCATTTTCTCTCCTTGTTGCCTTATATATACATCAGAGTAGTAAAGAGAAGATCATTTTCTCCTATTTCTCTCCAATTTCTCCAAGAATTTTCTAGAAAACTAGGGTTTTCTCTCAACCCAAAAATCAAAACTCCTTTCAAGAAATTCAAGGATCTTCCATAGATTTCTTTAAGCTGTCTAAGAATTAAGCTCCCCTAGTCAAAGGCATCAAGGATCTTAGCTCAAAAATGTAAGGAAGAAGTTCCAAACAAGTTTCTACATCTCCAAAATTATAATCCAAGGTATGTGGGGCTTGAACAAGAACACTCCTTTTGTTCTTGTGCCTAAAGATTTACTTTCTATTATTGATTTACATGATTTTGCAAGTGGCTTTACACCCAAATTTCTTTAGTTATGATTTATGAGATTTGAGTTGAATAAGTTTGATATTTATGATTATTTCACCATCATATTTCTTAAATTGAGAATTTATTCTATGAGTTGTATATTGTCATTACGTACTGATGATTTCTAAGCGATTTAAGAAAAGTGTCATGAGTTATGCCTTTCCATGAGAAATTTGACTATTGAATATATATCAATATTTGAGATTAAAAGTCAATAATGAGTCTTATGATGTTTTCTTGAAGCTTTTGATATTTGAAAATGATTCGAAAAGCAAATGTACTTGATGTTGAGAAAGATTGTGTTGAGTTGAGTTGGGTTAGGAATCCACAAGATGTTTATGATTTACAAATGAGATATATATTTATGTTTTCGTCTTTAAAATAGACCCATGAGTTGATATTCATTAAGGTGGATTTCCTAACGCATTCTGAGCTGAGTCTGGGAGGAGTATTTAGCACCGAGCGGAAAATTGGTATTTCTCCGAAACTACGTACCACCGTAGGATTGATGTTGATAATTGTGGGCCAGAGGCCGAGTATGGGATTATGATAACGATATTGAGGTTGTACTCCCTGGCAAGAGTACGACACCCTCGCCAATGTGGGGTTCTCTCCTTAGGAGGGCAAAACGTTGGAATCCATGCGGCTTACATGGTGTAGTTATGTCGGTTATAAAAAACTCCCACGTCCATAATGATCTAAGTACCATGAGTTACCGAGTTACTCTAAGTCATGAGTCAAAGAGTTTGAGTTGAGTTAAATGATTTGTGAGATTTATGAAGCATATGCTATTACTAATTACTTACGGAAATAATATTTTAGATAATTCAAGCGAAGAGAGTTATTATTGTCAGCATGCATGATTTTCTTATACATTTATGATATTATTTAAAATTTTGCATCCACCCCTACATACTCAGTACATTCCCAAGTACTGACTCCCATACTCTTTTTTATTCTATATTTCCTCATGACATAGGTTCAGGTGCTCAGTCTCAGCAGCGACAGTGATCTTTGAGTACCTTCATCTACATTTCTGAGGTTGGTGAGTCCTCATGGTTTGAGGACCTATGTCTCTGATTTTGTCTTGTTAATAGATGGTTGTTTACTTTCAGTTCAGTACGAGTCAGTTGAGGATCTGTCCCAATTGCTCCTCAGTTCTATGTAGTAGAGGCTTTGTCAGACTAGTGTACCAGCGTGTACAGAGATTTCAGTATTTTGTTTGTACAGGGCAGTATTACTTTGTATTTCAGTATGTTTATGACATGGTTATACCTCTTTATCTTAGTATGATTTGCGCTATAATGAGTTCTGAAAGAGATGACAGGCTTAGAGGGTTAGCTTGAGGCCACGTGTGGCCTTGAGCACCATGTGACGTCTTGGGATAGGTTCTTGGGGCGTTACAAGCTAGGTATCAGAGCCTAAGGTTTGAAGAGTCCTAGGGAGTCTGACAAGCCACGTTACGCAGAGTCTTGATCATCGGTGTGTAATGCGCCACATCTATGAGCAAGAGGCTACGAGACGTATTAGGAAAAATTATTTCTTTCTTTCCAGAGTCTATCGTGCCTATGACTATTTCTCTCTGTTGTTAATTTGTGCTCTCTTATGACAGAAAATGCCTCCTTGTAGAGCTCACAAAAACAACGAACGACCTCAACCCGTTGATCCTTTAGGTAAGATGATGTCATATGTCAAATTTCGGGCAACTTTCCAAGCACTAGCCCAGGCGGTCACCGCCAACGCCCAAGCTAACACTCAGGCTGCTGTTCCACCTCCGCAAGGGAATATTTCTGCTGCAGCCCGGGTTCATGACTTTATGCGAATAAATCTACCTGAGTTCTTTGGATCAAAAATAGGTGAGACCCACAAATGTATTTAGATGGAGTAAGAAAGATCACTCAAGTTATGCACGTGACGAAGGAAGAGAGTGTTGAATTGGCTGCCTATCGAATAAAAGATGTTGCTTATGATTGGGTGGAGATATGGAGGAAGAGTAGAGGGGAGAATGATACTCCTGCGACTTGGCAATTATTCCAAGATGCCTTCTTAGACAGATTCTTTCCCTTGAAGCTGAGGGAAGCAAAATTACAAGAATTTATGAACTTGAGACAGGGCCCCATGATAGTTAAGGAGTATTGCCATAAGTTTAACCAGTTATCTAAGTATGCTCCCGGTATGATGGCTGATTCTAGAACTAGTTTGAGTAAGTTCTTGGCCGGTGTATCTGGTTATGTTGTGAAAAAGTATAGATCTGCTTGCTTAATAGGGACATGGACCTTTCAAGACTAATGATTCATGCTCAGCAGATTAAAGCGGACAAGAAGAAGGAGAGAGAGAGGAGGGGAATAAGAGAATTAGATCAAAGCAATAGGGTTATAGTCAGACTAGATTTTCTGGAGGGATCCGCCCTCAGTTCCAGAGTCGTTCTCTTGTGCCAGCGCCTTCATCAGCCAGTACTCCTGCATTTAGAATTAGGCCGGAGTAGGGTAGCAGGCCTACTATGTCTAGGTCCTAAGATAGTGTGAGTTACAGACCTCGTCCTCTCCCATGTACGAAGTGCGGTAGGGACCATCCCGATGAGTGCTTAGTCAGTTAGAGAGGTTGTTTTAGTTGCGGTAAGTTGGGCTATAAGTTCAGAGATTGCCCATATGCTAGACAGGGGAGTCGTGATGTTCGTCCTTAGAGTCAGACTATTAGTTCTCCAACCCCTGTAGTTCGTCCTACTTCTCCTCAGGGTGCCTCGTCTAGTACTGCAGGTGGTCAGTGCCAAAATTGCTTTTATGCTATACCACCCCGCCAGGAGCAGGAGGATTCACCAGATGTTGTTACTGGTACGCTTCATGTATTTCATTTCTATGTGTATGTGTTGATGGATCCTGGGTCAAGTCTTTCTTATGTGACTCCATTGGTGGCTGTGAATTTTGAAATTAGTGCTGAAAAAATTTCTGAGCCTTTTCTAGTCTCTACACCAGTGGGTGAATCTGTTGTTGCTAAGAAAGTATACTAAAAGTGTCCTATCACTGTCCTTCACTGAGTCGTGTTTGCAGATTTAATTTAGCTAGACATGTTTGATTTTGACATTATTCTGGGTATGGATTGGCTTCACTCTTGTTATGCGTTTATAGACCGTCATACCCGGGTAGTCAAGTTTCAGTTTCCCAATGAGCCAGTCTTTGAGTGGTCCAAAAATTCTGTATCTCCTAAAAGTCATTTCATATCCAATCTTAAAGCTAGGAAACTGATATCCAAGGGTTGTATCTATCATTTAGTCCAAGTTAAGGACACTAAGTCTAAGACTCTAACTATTCAGTCTCTTAGTGTTGTCAATGAGTTTCCTGATGTTTTTTCGGAAGATTTCCCAGGGGTACCTCCCAATAGAGAGATAGAATTCGAAATTAATCTTCTCCCTGATACACTGCCTATTTCTATTCCTTCATATCGTATGGCCCCCATAGAACTTAAGGAGTTGAAAAAACAACTCAAAGATCTTCTTGATAAGGGTTTTATAAGGCCCAATGTATCTCCCTGGGGTACACCCATTCTATTCGTGTGAAAGAAAGATGGTTTATTGCGCATGTGTATTGACTATCGTCAACTTAACAAGGTCACAGTCAAGAACAAGTACCCTCTTCCTAGAATTAATGACTTATTTGATCAGCTGCAAGGTGCCAACTACTTCTCGAAAATAGATTTGAGATCCAGTTATCACCAACTTAAAGTCAGAGAGTGTGATATTTCAAAAATGGCTTTCCACACTCGTTATGGTCATTTTGAATTCTTGGTCATGTCCTTCGGGCTAACGAATGCCCCGGTAGCTTTTATGGACCTCATGAATCGGGTGTTTAGACCATACCTAGATATGTTTATTATTGTGTTTCTAGATGATATCCTTGTATATTTCCAAAGTGAAAACGACCATGCAGATCATCTTCGAATTGTCTTACAAACCCTTAGGGATCAGCAATTGTTTGCCAAATTTAGCAAGTGTGAATTTTCGCTTCGGTCAGTTGCCTTTCTGGGTCGTATTGTTTCTTTTAATGGTATTCGAGTTGATCCTCAAAAGGTAGAAGCTGTGAAGAATTGGCCTAGACCTATTTTCCGATCTGATATTAGGAGTTTCTTGGGTCTAGCTGGCTACTACCGTCGTTTTATCGAAGGTTTCTCTTCCATTGTTGTTCCTTTGACCTGGTTGACCCAAAAGAAGGTTAAATTCCAGTGGTCAGATTCTTGTGAGAAGAGTTTTCAGGAGTTGAAGACTCGACTCACTTCAGCCCCTGTGATGACCCTGCCTAATGGTGTATATGATTTTGTGGTATATTATGATGCTTTCAGAGTTGGTTTGGGTTGCGTGTTGATGCAGAAGGGTAAGGTTATAACCTATGCCTCCAGACAATTGAAACCTAATGAAAAGAATTATCCGACCCATGACCTCGAGTTAGCTGTAGTAGTTTTTTCTTTGAAAATCTGGAGACACTATTTCTACGATGTTTATGTTGATGTCTTTACGGATCACAAGAGTTTACAGTATGTGTTCACTCAGAGAGAGTTGAATCTTCGGTAGAGGCGATGGTTAGAATTACTGAAGGACTATGATATGAGTGTGTTGTACCACCCGGGCTAGGCCAATATAGTGGCAAATGCCCTTAGCAGATCGTCCATGGGTAGTGTAGCACATATTGAGGAAGATAAGAGGGACTTAGCCCGTGAAGTGCATCGTTTGGCTAGGTTAGGTGTCAGATTGCTTGACTCAGCTGAGGGTAATATTTGGGTTCAAATTAGTTCCGAATCTTCCTTAATTTCGAAAGTGAAGGAGAAGCAGGATACGGATTCTCGTTTGGTCGAACTAAAAGAATCAGTTAAAGACCAAAAGGTGGAGGTTTTCTCCCAAGGGGGAGATTGTGTATTAAGATTTTGAAATAGATTGTGTGTGCCTGATGTTGATGATCTGAGGTTGAGAATTATGGCTGAGGCGCATGGCACGCGGTATTCTATTCATCCCGGTGCTACCAAGATGTACCGCAATTTGTGAGAAATTTATTAGTGGAATGGTATGAAAAAAGGATATAGCGAAGTTCGTAGAAAAGTGTGCAACTTGCCAGCAGGTAAAGATAGAGCACCAGAGACCCGGTGGTGTGATGCAAGAATTTAACATTCCTACTTGGAAGTGGGAAGTGGTGATCATGGATTTCGTGACCGGTTTACCTCTCTCTCATCATCATCATGATTCTATTTGGGTCGTTGTAGACAGGTTGACTAAGTCAGCACATTGTCTGCCAGTACATACATATTTTACCGCGGAGGACTATACTAAGCTGTATATTTGAGAGTTATTCAGGTTGCATGGAGTTCCGTTGTCTATCATCTCCGATAGAGGTACTTAGTTTACTTCTCAGTTTTGGAGAGCCTTTCAGAAGGGTCTTGGCACCCAAGTTTAGCTTCGCTCCGCTTTTCATCCGTAGAAATATGGTCAGGCTGAGAGGACTATCCAGACTTTAGAGGATATGTTGAGGGCTTGTGTTCTTGATTTCAAAGGAAGTTGGGATGAACATTTTCCGTTGATTGAATTTGCTTACAACAATAGTTTTCATGCTAGCATTGGAATGGCTCCATTTGAAGCTTTGTATGGGAGAAGATATAGATCGCCCATAGGTTGGTTCGAAGTGGGTGAAGCTGCTGTGATTGGACCTGATGCTGCATTTGAGGCTATGGAGAAAGTTAAGTTAATTCGGGAGAGTTTGAAGACAGCCCAGAGTCATCAGAAGTCGTATACAGATGTGAGAAGAAGAGTTCTTGAGTTTGAAGTCGATGATTTAGTGTATTTGAAAATTTCACCAATGAAAGGGGTGAAAAGATTTGGAAAAAAAGGAAAGCCGAGTCCCAGATATGTTGGCCCTTATAGAGTTTTGAATCGTGTTGGGAAAGCAGCTTATGAGATTGAGTTGCCTGCAGAGTTGTCAGCTGTCCATCCTGTGTTTTATGTTTCTATGCTCAAGAAGCACATTGGAGACTCTATTATTTTTGATACGTCAGAAGGTTGTGATGTTCAGGATAGCCTTTCGTATGATGAAATCCCGGTTGAAAGCCTAAATTATCAAGTCCGTAGACTAAGGAACAAGGAAGTTCCCTTGGTTAAAGTTCTGTGGCAAAATCAATTAGTAGAGGGTGCCACTTGGGAAACAGAAGCAGATATGCGAGCTAGTTACCCTAATCTTTTCTCTGGAATTCCAAATCAAGCTGAAGGTACTATTCCCCTAATTTAGTTTCCTCCTAATCTAATGTATTCAGCTATATGGTTATTCCCTCTATAATTCGTGCATTTGGTGAAGTACTCAAAAGTTTAGAGAAAAGTGAGCCCTTAGATGGGATTCATTCCAACTATACGTCCTCATTTTCTCTTATTCTTGGACTATCTGGCAACATTCGAGGACGAATATGTCCAAGGGGGAGATATTGTAATACGTCGATCATTTTTTAAGCCTACATCCGTCTTTTGAGTGGATATGTATGACTTCCAAAGTGATTGATGTTTAAACCATGTTGTATTTCTCTAATTTCTACTTTTTGTCATGTATAGCATTGAATAAGCTTTCCATCGATACTAATTTCATTGAAATCAGACTTCGGACGAGGAAGTTATAGCCATTTTACTCAGCGATATCGGATCGCCCAGGTCTGACGGTCGACCTGGCGGACCGTCAGGTCCTTGGTGGACCTTCAAGTGTCCCGTCAAGCCAAGGCAGTAACCCCTCTTCCTAGTCACTGTGTGACGGCCAAGATGGTGGACTGTCAAAAAGTTGACGGACCGTCACGGGATCCGTCAGGTCGAGACAGAATGTCTCATTTCTGGCCCTCGAGTGACGGACGACTTGGTGGCCCATCAATTTCTTGACGGACCATCACTTCAACCATCATGTCGAGTGATGGATGACTTAGTAGACTTAGTTTCCTGACGGACCGTCACTTCGACCGTCACGTCGAGGCAGAACGTTCCAGTTTTGGCACTCGAGTGACAGACGATCTGGTGGACCTTCAGGAGACTTGACGGACCGTCAGATCGACTATTACAGGCCCCAATCAGCGAATTTCAACTTTTTTAAAAGCGCATTTTGGTCATTTCCGCTCTTTGTTGCCTTATATATACATCAAAGTAGTAAAGAGAAGATCATTTTCTCCTATTTCTCTCCAATTTCTCCAAGAATTTTCTAGAAAACTATGGTTTTCTCTCAACCCAAAAATCAAAACTCCTTCCAAGAAATTCAAGGATCTTTCATAGATTTCTCCAAGTTGTCCAAGAATTAAGCTCCCCTAGTCAAAGGCATCAAGGATCTTAGCTCAAAAATGTAAGGAAGAAGTTCCAAACAAGTTTCTACATCTCTAAAATTATAATCCAAGGTATGTGGGGCTTGAACAAGAACACTCCCTTCGTTCTTGTGCCTAAAGATTTACTTTCTATTATTGATTTACATGATTTTGCAAGTGGGTTTACACCCAAATTTCTTTATTTATGATTTATGAGATTTGAGTTGGATAAATTTGATAGTTATGATTATTTCACCATCATATTTCTTAAATTGAGAATTTATTCCATGAGTTGTATATTGTCATTACGTATTGATGATTTCTTTTTTTTTTTTTTTTTGTCTAAGATATCATAAATTTTGGTTTCATCTTATAAACAAGGAAATAACAAGGAAAACTTTTGATGATGATTTTAAATTATTGCTTTTCTTTAAAATAAATCTTCTAAGATTTTGATTTTTAGTTTATATTAGAAGAGTTTGTTGACATTTAATGAGAGATATGTTGTTGCTAGTGAAATATCCTTAAGGATAATATTTTTGATACCTCTCAAATTATAAGATCAATCTACTACCACTGCAGACAACAACAATCTACTACCACTGCAGACAACAACACCATTGTTACACAATACATCTCTTGTTATTAGTAATTGTTATGCCTTTTCACAATTTTGTCAAAGGCCATACATTTGTTCTCTTTCTTTCATTAGCTATTTGGTGTTTTAAAGGTGAAAGTTTTTGGTGGACAGAATTTCAAGAAATGGCAGGAACCTATTTTCTCTGCTCTTGACCTGTATGATGTGGCATTTGTGTTAATAAACTCAAGCCTGAGGAATCTACTTCTTATTAACTAAATTAATTAATTTATGCAAATAAGGTATGTAAGCACACTATATTAAGTATCCAATGAATTGTTTGATCTGTATTATTTTAATAAAGAAGCAAAGAAATTTGAGACTCGTTCTTTCTACATATACAAATGAAGATGTTATCAACAAAAGTTTATTATTAGTAATCTTTTTTTATAAATGGGAGATGACTAAGGAAAAAGAGTGAAGGTATGAATTAACAAGTTTCTCAAATTAGTTGAAGATCTTAAATTCGAGAGTATTGCTTTTTTAGAGTAGTTTGTGACTAATATATTAATTGAAAACTTACCACAATCTTATAGTGACTATAAAAAAATTGAAGCAAAAACAAAAGTTTTATTCAATCTGTATTCAAAAGAACAACAAAATAATACGAAACAGTAATCAAAACAAAAGGAATTAGATAAAAAATGAGCCCATTGAATTTACAGTGTGTCCTTAAGAAAATTATTCTCCTTAATGTACTCGAGGTAATGAAATATATCCTCTCAGAATAGAATAATTACATACCAGTATAGTGGTACTACAAACTCTGGTGTATAGTGAACTCTCTCGACAATAGTAAACACATGAGAATATTTAAAGTATAAGAAGAAGGAGCATAGAAGATCAGAAAATTCGTAAGAAATATTTTGAAGATTCAACATGTATATATAGCCCCTGAGTGCTGCTTTAAAAGAGAAGTAAGAATAAGGACAGTAGAGGATCAGAAAATTCATAAGAAATATATAATGATTCAACATGTATATATAGTCATTGAGGTACCGCTTTAGAAGAGAAGCATTGTGATGTGTTGTTAATTATAATGATTAACCAACTATCAGAGGGACCTGATCGCTTATAGAACACACCCAAGTGGTAAACTCTGGTACAATTGTAAATTTGAACTTTCTGAAGTTGGTTGGTGGTTTTTGCAGCAAAGCTACAAGAGTCTTGTCTTCTCTTGCCCAATAACATGACTCCTAGGTTTTGTCTCCTCTCATGTATAAGTAAGAAGTGACAAAGTCAAAACCTCATTTTTGCATATTCAAAAGTTGATATCTTCTGCAAAAATCGCCTGGAGAATCAAAAGCACATGACTTATTCAATAAGAGATCAGTCAGTTGTTGAGAAGTGAAGATCTTTCAGTCTCTTGTCGTTGAGGTTTTGTGTTTCTTCCTTTTAATTATAAACCTACTCTTCTCTTAAGAATTTTTTGTAGGTATTTGTGTTTTATTCTTATCATTTTATAAGGATGTATCAATTAAGTGTAGTCAATTTAGTAGGGCTAGTGTTAGCCAAGTTGTGCCAACTGCGTAGATTTGATTGCAAGATATAGTAGGAGTATTGTAGTGGTGGCTTAGTGTTTGTCCTAGTTCAAGGAAATGAGGTTATAGGGTGAACCTTAGATTAAGAGAATGAGTCTATAATCTTGCATTGCTCTTGTTCTAGTGGATTGGTGTTTGTGATAAGTCCTACAAGGTAGGTTGTGGTTTTTGTTCTTCTGAGAAAAGAGGTTTTCATGTAAACATCTGCGTTTACTTTTTATTAATTGCTACTACTTTATGATCTGTACTTCTAGCTTATAGTTACTAATAGTTAAAAGACCTGGTCGCTATATTGGTGGAGGAGTCATCTCAAGTCAACAGTTGATATTAGAGCTGATTTCTTCTAAAAGATTTAACATCTTGGAGGGATCCTATTGTAATCATGGCTGCTTATTCAAACCTTGAAGAAGGATGGATACTAAACAATCCAAATTTAATGGCAAATATTAAGGGTGGTGAAAAACCCGCATGCATGATTTCGTGATGGTAGATGGCAGTGACCTTTGGGAAATCATTTATGATGGTCCTTATATTCCCATGAAGATTATAAAGAATGAGCAATTTCAAAACTTCCCAAGATACGAAGAGAATATGAGGAGAAACACAAAAATTGGTGGAGAAAATTTCAAAGCTAAGAGATTCTCGTATGTGGAATTGTCCTGAATGAGTATAATCGAGTTGCGGTACCCAATAAGGTATGGGAAGCCTTAGAAACTACTCATAAAGGAACCAGTCAGGTCAAGTAGTCAAAAGTTAATATGCTCACTACTTAGTATGAACTATTTATAATGAAGGAAGGAGAAACAATTCAAGACATGCATAACAGATTCATAAACATAGTAAATGAGCTAAAATATTTGGGTGAATAAGTGAAGATGAACAAACTTATTCAAAAAAATCTGAGCATTCTACCTCCTTCTTGGGAAAGTAAGTTGGATGTGATTTCTGAAGACAGAGATATTCATACTAGGACTATGGATGAGCTCATAAAAAAATTGAAAACATATAAACTCAAGAAGCGGCATGATAGTGAAAGGAGAGAATCCTCATAAGGGAAAGGTCTAGCTCAAAAGGCGTCAGACAGTAAGACAAATGAGAAATATGTTGACATTGCCTATATAACTAAGAGGTTCCAGAAGATGATGAGGAGTAGTCTTTCCTAGTAAAAGAAACATTAAGTCAACATGGAATAAAAGGTGACAAGTGACATGGATATGACAAGTCAGGACATTTCATAAAAGATTGTCCCTTTTAAAGGCATGAAAGTAGAGACCATATCAAAAGCAACACAAAAAGAACCAACCCAAGGTACTGGATCCCTTTGAGGTACAAAAAAATAGAAGCTGAAAAAATGTTTATACGAGTCTTAACTGTTTGAGGAGATTCACTAAGTGATTAGGAAGTGAAGAAGAGAAAGGATACACCTCTGTGGTAGCATTTGAAGATGATTTTAATGTTTTTGATGCATTATTCACTCTTATGGAAACCTTAGATGTCGAAGAACAACAAGAGGTAAATTTTTATGATGTTAGACAAAGTCGCAAAAATTATTCTAAGAATGAGTTGATGTTGCTAGCTAAAGTCTTAATTGATAACTTCTATGAGCTTGTTAAGGTAAAGGACACCTTATATAATGTTATCACTATGACAAAAACTGAAAAATCTACTCTAATTGGTAAGGTATCTGAGTTGAAAGAAAAGTTATCGCTTATGTCTCTCCAAAACGATGAGTCAATCGGAAAGTGTATCACTGGTCTAAAGGGAAGGAGTGAAGAAGGTAGGAGTCAACTAGATCTTAAAGAGAGATTAAATAAAACCAAATATAACCTCAGTGCCATTTTTGAAAAGAATAAAGAACTAGAAAAGGAACCAAAAGGAAGAAAGTACCTTAAAAATGTATCTAAATAACACCCTTCTCTCTCAACTCTCGCCTATTGTTAATTATTTAAAGTTCACTCTTCCATCAAACTCTTCCAACTGGGTGTGCTCTCATAGTGATAGGAATAATCATCAATCTGATATGTGTCACATAGGACTTTATCCAACAAAAGGAGTCAAGATTCAGCTATTTGTCTAAAAAAGAATGAAGTGTCTAGAAGGTGTACAGATAAGAAACTTGTCACTTGTTATAAAATCTATCAACCCTGCATGGACTATAAGACATTTAATTCATCATTTATCCAACTTCAAGGGACCCAAACTAATTTGAGTTTTTAAAACTGATAATTGACTTTTGTGCGGGAAAGAGTGAGAGCGGACAGTTGAGAATAATTTATGAGCAGTGGCTGCTCTAATCATATAATGACAAAAATGGAAGATCTTCTCTCCTTCAAGACTTATGAAAGGGAAATATCTTTTTTGGAAATGATAAAAAGGGTACATCAATTGGAAGATCTTTGTCGCATGCAATAGAGAATTTTTACTATGTAAATAGGCCAAAGTACAGTCTACTCAAGGTTGTATAAATCTGTGACAAAGAAAACAAGTGAAGTTCCTCTCAAATTCATGCGTAGTCATAAGTCTTCAAAATTTTTTAAGTGAGTTTGATTGCTGGTAGGTGCAAAAACATATATGTTGTTAATCTCGACTCAATCGTTAGATGAGGTATTCAGTGTCTTAGTGCACTTGATGATGAGTTGATATTTAACACAAAAGGCTAAGATATGTCAGCCTGTCTTTTTTCAACAAATTAATATCAAGAGACATGGTATGTCGACTATCAAAGATCCAATTTTCTAAAAGAAAGGCGTGTTCAGCCTGTGGCCAAGGGAAGCAAGTGAAAACCTCCTTCAAATAAAAGAATGCAGTAAGCACCTCTAGACCCCTTGAACTTCTTTTTGTGGATCTCTGTGGACCAGTGCAGACTCTTAGTCATGGAGGCAAGAAGTACATCCTAGTTATTATAGACGATTACTCCAACTACACTTGGACCGTGTTTTTGAGAATCAAAGATGATCATTTATGATTTTTGTCACCTTTGCCAAGTAAGTTCAAGTGATGTGAATTGCTAGAACTGAATCTATTAACACCATCTTTTATGTCATAAACAGATGTACACCTTATTGAGTTGTTGAACCAGAAGAAACCAATGCTAAGTTGTTTTAGAGTTTTTGGCTGCAAGTGCTTTGCACTAAACAATAGAAAGAATGCATTAAAAAAATTGGTTCCAAAAGTGACAAACACTACAAGAAATGTGATATTTTGTGGTGAGTGCTGCAAAAAATTACACATTAGTGGCGATATCAAAGATCGCCACTTAAGAAAATGATTTAGCAGTGACTTCTCTTATGTCCCTAAAAATATCATCGAATTACAATTCTCCCCCAGCTAAAAATTCAATATTCATATTGGCGATCAATGAATACTTGCCTCTAAAGATATATAGTAGCAACCACATCGCCTCTATGACTATAATCAATTATATTTAACTTTTTTAATTAAAAACTAAATAGATAAGAAAGAGTTATGTTATTTGTGTACCTCAGGATGATAAAATTATAAAAAAAATAAACACGAAAGCTCTCTTTGTCTCTTCTCAAAAGTCCTAGTCTTTCCATAAGAAATCCTAATCTCTTCAAAGAGACTTCAATAATTTCTTTAAAACAAGTATATGTCACTAGAAAAATAAAGATTTCAACACTTTCTTAAATAATTTTGTAGATTTCATCTTTATTTTTTCTACTATAATCGAAAAAAACATGTAGTTAGTAGGACCAACTCTTATTGATAGTGAAAAGCTGAAGATAATTTTTATATTTTATTTGACGCTCAAACTCTTTTGAATGAGTCACTCCAGAAGAAGAGCATTTAGGGGGAGCCCAGGGTACTGAATGAGTCACTCCAGAAGGTTTCGGAGTTAGTGCAAGGATTCAAAAGGTATGACCTGGGGTGGATGACTAGCCCCCTATGGACTTATGTGCTCGAGTTGGCGTGGAAATTTTACGTCAACTATGGGTCAATACTGAAGAACATGACACTTTCAAGGAAAGAGAAAGATATGAAGAGGTTGATATCTTCATTCAGACCATCTCCAAGTCCTTGTTCAGAGAAACATTTGTAGTTAAGAAGATCGTGATATACGATTTTTGGACAAATGACTAAACAGGGTAAAAATTGAGTAATGATGATAAGAGCATGCACTATGGGTGGTTGGCGAGCCATATTACTGAAGCTGGAGAGAATGGCCCATGGGTCAATTAGGCCATTATTTATAAGTACAATTTGAAGTTCATCACAAAGATGTGGTGGTCGATTGTCGGGCACTATATCTCACTACAGCCAATGACAACACACTGGGCCAAATAAATGCCTGCATGGTAGCACCTCTGGTTTCAAGTGTAAAGTTGAATATCCCTCAAACCATTATGAAAGAGATCCGAGATAGGGTGCTTCAGTTTAGCACCACATTGCTCTTCCCTTGTCTTGCGACTCAGTTGATGCGGAGTGCATAGGTCCCGATTATTAGTACATGGACTGACTAATTCAAACGACAAAGGTTGTTGACATGGCACTGATAAAAGATATGTGCAATCCAGTACGCCAACAAGAGGCATAGAGATTCCTAATATAGTTTGGGGTGCCCCAGCTAGTGATATATTAGCGTCTGATGCTGGTGCCTCTTTATTCTCAAAACCATCATCACCTATCCACAATTGACCACTGGTTCTCATGGGTTATATACTGATCCCAACTTTATAGTTGGAAGAGATTATGTGAAGCCTACTATTACATGATGCCTGAATTTAGAAACTCGAGGTTGAGGTAAAGCCCTATATTAGTGATGAGATATGAGGTGCCATTAGGACTATCCAGACACAGGTAGATAGATTTGAGAGCCAGATAACGACTAGCATAGATGCAGTATAGTTACCTGACTTGGTAGATATTAGAGCAGACGTGACTAAGATTAAGAAAGTAGTTTGTCTTACTGTCTGAGAGGGTTGATGTTGCACCTCCTCCACCACCACTATGCCTTCACTGGCTCATCTTATGGTGGATGTAAACTCCCTGGTTCCTAATCTTTACACTCCTACCCCAGATATTAAGGAGACAAATATTAAAGAGATGAAAGGTGACTTGGAGCCTCAAAAGAGGATGAGAGGTAATGAGACTGGGAAATATAGAAGGAGAAGAGGAGAAAGACATTATACAGATCTCTGAGGTAGCTATTTTAGAGAGTGATGAGATACCACCTACCACAGAGGTGGGTGTCACAGCTGAAAGGGGTATAATGGTTGCCCCCAATATTTTGAGTTCACCGTCCACCACCAATTCCATCTTGTTTATGAGTGCTCCGAACACAACCTAGAATACCAGAGCTGAGGAGCTTGTTGGGGACCTACATACGTCCCTATGAGATCAGAGTTCCACTGGCGCTTGAGCGCTACATTCCCTTTACCCTAGTTTTACATTTATATGATTTCATACAATGGGGACATTACATGATTTCTAAGTTAAGGGTGGGGGTGTACCACAACTGAGGGTTCTTATTGTTATGTTTAGTTTTTCTTGGCTGCACTATCGTATTTAAAATAGGCATGTTTAGGTGTTTCATAATTTTATCGTTGCTTTGTTTTGTGTTTTTGTGTAACTTAGAGTAATTTTAGAAAAGTAGGTGCAGTTTAATTTAAAAAGTATGCAAATCTTTTTTTTCAATGTGTTTAAAATGATACCCTTCCAAAAAATGTGTTTCTATTAAATAGTGTTTCTAGTCCCTTCTTGGACACTGTGTACCTCAACTTAGGCAAATCGCTCAAGTTAAGGGTGGATTTTTTATTAGGTGCATAAAAATAGGGTATGAACAATTTGTAGTGATAAAAAGGGAATCACATGCGGTATTAAAAAAAGAAAAAAAATAGAGAGTATGTGAAAATAAAACCACATTCAAGGTCCAAAAAGAAATAAAAGGGAAAAGATGAAAGAAAGTAAGAAGGTGGAGCCAAAAGTAGTGTAGTGCCAAGGAGGAATAAGTCATTGTACCAAAATTTTCCATATCTATCCCAAGCCTACATTAGAAGGTACAGAAGTATGTTATGTGTACCAAAGCCATGGGTACTCAGTTGCATCATCAGTCGACTAAGATAAATTAGAATATAAGTATAATAAAAATGTAAGATAAATAAGCTAAGTCAAGGTAAAAGAGCGAACCTTAAATAGTACTCCAAATACTGTAATTAAATAATCAGAACAACCACAATACAAAAAAACAGCATAACTGATACTACAAAACTAGACCCCACAAGCCAATAAATGCGGCAAGTAAATAACCCAATACGGGCCCCGTAAGCTCGGAGGGTACAATCAAGAGAAGAAATAATAAAAAATATATCAAGTAACCGTATCTCAAAAACATAACTGTGCATCCTCCCATATCATGAACATATCATAAATAACCTCTCAATGCTAGACTCAAACCGAAACTCATAGCATCATCATTTGCCAGACTTAGACCAAAACTCATATCATCAATTGTCGGATTTTAACTGAAACTCAATATCATAAATTGCCCGACTTGAATCAGAACTCAATATCAAATCCCAAGTACCAATCTAGCATAAATATCATGTATACAACCTTATCAAGCTCCTGAATTGTAACACCCAATAAAAGTCGTGCATTAATTAGCCTTTAATAGAGTGCTCTTAGACTTAAAAACTTGAAATTTTTTCTAAGTATAATGAGGACTTACAGTCATTTTAGCTGGCAATTTTCGGGATACAAGTTTTTAACCTTTCCGACATCCGTTTTCAGATTTTCAAGTTGCGTTACAATCGAACAAGCTCATAGTACATCTCGGATAAGTTTTGAAATTTTTCGGAATGCATAAGGCTGCGTTTGGATTTCAAAACAGTAGCAAAACGCATAGCCTGTTGCCCAGTTTTCAGCATTTCAGGATTAATTTCAAATGATCATAACTCTCTGAATATAATGAACTGGGAGAGATGCTACCTATAAAATGAAAGATCTTTGAGTCTTATTTCCAATGCAACTTGTTTCATCCAAATCCAATATCTGAGTAAGGAGTTATACCCGTTTTACTTCAGCATGTCAGCTTGTCAACTGAGGGACAGTTTTAACTTTGTTTGTTTTCTTAGGGGATTTTAGTCATTTAACCTCACCCAAATTTCATCTATAACACCCGATTTAGCCCCCAATTCATCAAAATATAATCCTTTTCTCAAATTTTCTCTCAAGAAGACCCCTTAGGGTTTCAAACAAAAATCCCAAATAACTCAAGATTCAACCGTGGGTTTTGGAAGATAATTGGAGATTTGAAATCCCCACATTGTAGGCTTTAGGGATCATCTCTCAATTTCTTAAATAAAGGTACGCGGGGTTTTCCTAAAATCTCATGGGCATAGAAATCATGTTTTAAGAATGGGGTTTTGAAATTTATGTATATATGCATGTTTTAGAAGCTTTAAGGATACTGTTTTGGCCTTTTGGCTTTCCCCCAAAGTGATTTGAAAGTTATATATATTGTATTTAAGTGTTTAAGTTTTGAAATATGAATTGAGAGTATGATATATATGAAATCCCTCTCTTGATGTAATTTTTTCCATGTTTCACATGATATGGATTGTTTCGAAATACATCTTGAAAAACATGTTATGAAAAGTCTTAAATGGTGATTTTGGATTATGATTTTTACTTTTAAAAGAGAGAGGATTATTTACATTGATGAATATTGAATATACATATAATGAAAGAGTGCATGGTTTTTGCCAAAAGCACATGACCACCATATGTTTGATGAAAGTTTTTGCATGGTTTTGACTTGTGTTTCGAAACATGGAGTTTCGAAACATGAAATCTCTTATGCAAAGTAAATATTTGGGTGCTCTGAAATTATACTTTCATGAAAGAAATCATGCTTATTGCATTATGGCTCAGAAATAGAACTTTTGAGTCCTGGTGTGACGACACCAACTCAGAAAATGCCATGATAAATTCAGAACATAATAGAATGCATATTTGAAATCAAATTTACAGATTTTGTAATTAGAATATTGCATGATTAGAAATGGTTAAAAATTGGGCAGAAAGAGATGTTAGGTGGTTCCCCGAAGAAGGCATGAGTTCAGATAACTCATTGCCCAAAATCGGGATTTGCCGATCTTGGTTTATATATTACGCTGGCCTAGAGCCGTGTGGCGTATCAGAATTAGAGACTCCAACCCTTGTGGCACACTCGGATTGGAGGCTTTCCCACCGAGTTAATGGCGGATTCCATACAGCCCGTGGAATATCAGAATTGTAGGGGAATGCCACCTAACTCAGAAGTAATACAATGATCAGAAACTGTTTTGACAAGAATGTCTTAGAATGTTCAAAATGATGCCCATGTGTTTTGGAAACTATTTTATGCATAATGTTTTGTTAAATTGCTCTCATCTACTTTATACATATACAAATACACTATTTTGGATTGCTTCGCGTGCCAGTACATTTGTGCTGACCCCCCCTCCTTCCAGATTCTGAGGCTCAGTCTAAGGGTCCACGTAAACAATAGTATTTCAAATTGCAGGTCAGATTATGCAGTGGTGAGCCTTCTATAATCCAGAAGGCCTGTTTATTTTTAGATATTTATCTTTAGTCATGTTTTGGTCTACTGGGGGCCTTGTCTTAGTTTTCAGATAGTTTTGTTTAGTTCATAGTAGAGATTTTGCAGACTGAGTCAGATATTATTGCTATTCAGATATATTTTGGACCTCAGTTTGCAGTATCATGATCATTTTTAGATTAACCATGTTTCCGTATTAGATGTCTATTTCCGCAATATCTTTTATATTATGAATATTGTGCATGATTACTAGATAGAGAAGGGTGTTCTTGGCCTTCATGGTTTGGAATGCTCGTCATGGCTAGGGTCCCGATTTGGGTCGTGACAAACTTGGTATCAGAGCACGGTTCATGGTCCCAGGGTGTCTGTGAAATCGCATCGAGTAGAGTCTTGTTTATGGGTGTGTAGTGCGCCACACTTATAACCAGGAGGCTACTAGGCGTTTAAAAATGTCTTTTTTTTTCATGTTCTAGTTTGTGCAATAGAATCAGAATATTCCTCTTTCATACGCTAATTCATGCTATGGTGTCGCCCATACGAAAGTAAAAAGTCATCCCAAATTCTTTCCTTACTCTAATGTCCTCAGATGTCTCATTATTGAGGTGATTCAAGTGCAGAAGTTTAGAATCTAAATGGTATGGTCCTTTCTAATTGAACCATATAAGAGTTAAAATTTGTGCAAGGACTTAAGAAGAGTTCGTTAGTGCTTCAATGTGTATTGATTCCGATGTAAACATTGATCCTGATAGAATCGTGCTTTTCATCTTGAGGTATTAATTGCATTTAGTCCCCTTCAAATTTATGTTACAAATATCTTGCTTAAGGGGAGATGATGTGTAGTAGAATGTTGGAACTGTATTTCCACCTAAATAGTAGTATGCATTAAAGTGTTGTTGTCATGAACTATTGGTAGTGAAATTAGACCAAGAAGTTGGTGATGTGAAGTCACAAAGTTAGAAGTTAGAGTGAGGGTGACTTTTGTGTAAATGAATATTTTAGTTGAATAACCAATATTCGAGAATGATTTACCCCCTTATGGTGATAGAATAATATGGTAACTAGTAGCATGTGTGGATGGTGTGGTAGTCTGTGGAGGAAGTGTTTGACTCCAATTTTATTTTTACAGAGTAAGATGTGTATTCTTAGTTCATTAGATATTGCGTATTAAATTCTATCTCATGTAATCTTGTCATCAAGGTGTTGTTGAAAAAAATAAAGTCTAGTGAAGCCGTGTGGGGCTCTTTTGATTCACTAGCATAGTTGACTTGTCATTCATCTTATTTTCTTGTTCAAAATACAAAATCAAAGTCTAGTGAAGCCATGTGAGGCCTATTTTGATTCACTAGCAACTTGTTGTTCCTGTGTTGGTTTAATATATGTATAGCTGAATCTGTTTGCATGAGATTGAGTTGGTAAGGAGGTGATTCATCCTTGTGTGTTAGTTTAGTAGAAGGTAGAGAAGGAGTTGTTAGTTAGGGTGATTTGTCGGTTGCTTGAAGTGTGAAAATGGTTATATTAGCCAGTAAGTTGTAAGTATAGACTCATGGTTGTTTGTAAAATTTGAAGGTAGTCGAAATGTATGCTTGGGTAAGTAAGTGTGATGTGAGAATCCATATAAGTAGATAAGATTGTATGGGGTTATAGTATAAGATTAATGTCGATCATGTCTATTATGTGACTTTACCCCTTGACCTTCTTTTCGTTGGTAGTTGTAAACTAGTACTACTTATGAGAAGGTATGTAGCAAATTTTGAGGTATTTGGATAGAATGTTCCAATTTGATGGATTAGTATATTATGTTGCACTTGTCATTGGTGGTAGACGATTGATGCTAAACTATAGGCTTGAATTCAAGTATAGAATGTGGTGGTGAAAATAGTGGCATGAGATTAATGATGTATGTTTTTAATTTAGTAGGCTTGATGTGTTGAAATAGTACGTGCTAATGAGTTATGATAGGAAAGACCGTAAGGTCAAGAATGATTATTGTTGTTACGAAGTTCTAGTGTACTAGTGTTTCTTGATGTTTATTTCATGGTTTCCAATTGAGAATCATGCGTAAGGTAGGGTTGTAAAATCATGTTTAGTACTAGACATTAAGTTTGAACAGTTGAGGTCCATGAAGGTAGATGTGATGATTTCTTGGTTAATGATGCTAGTTATATGAAAGTGGCCTAATAGGCTTGCACGGTGTATGAAATGGCTTAAGTTTAAGTTGATTCGTAAGGAAGTATAATGTTGTAGGTATGGTGTGTAAGTATGCCCAAGGTGATATAGAGTTGTGGCATTTCTCTAAGACTATTACATGTTGCGTGTGGCTAGTAGTACCGTTGAGTTGCTAGATGGAGAAAGACTAGTAGATGTGATATGGGCTCTAAATAGCCAGGTTAAAGAGTTTTGATTGATAGTGTTGGGCATTTTTATATGATCTTGATTATCATAGTAGAGAGATGTAAGTTTGGATTCACGATATTGGTAGGCTATGTCAGAAGTAGTATGATTCATTGAAGGCTTGGTGATATCCATGTTGAGTGCTAGATTCTAAGTTTGAGTTTTTAAAGGTTGAACAAATAGAAATAAGAGTTAAAGCACTAGAGGGTGTGCACTCCGACTATGGGGATACTCATGAAGACCCGAAGTTAGTAAGTGTGCAAGTATTATATGATGACTACAGGGTCTATAGAATGATAAAGTGTATCTCAGAAGGTAGTATTAACAGTGGGTTTTCCATTTTCAGGTGTAGTCATTCGAGTTAAGTGCCATGATATGCGTGTATAGTAGTTTTCCAGACCCCAGAGTGTAGTGAGTGTACTTCAGTTTAGAGTCTAGTAAGGGATCTCCCAAACTTAATATGATGGCTTGAAGCTAAGGGTGAGATGATAGAGCGAATAAGCAAGTCAGGCTTTCAGATTCTAGTCGTGATGTCATAATGATATAGAACGTCAGAAAGTGAGGGTGAGACTCAACCCATTCTTATCTCAGTATTTTTTTCCAGTTATCCCAATATCTACTCATGCCTTACGTTTCAGTCCAATGATCAAAATTCATGTTCATGCTTATGATAGAGAATCATGTACTTTTCAAGTTCCAAAATGAGAAGTTTCAGTTCATTCAGTAGTCGGAATCCCATTCCATAAGTTATGAACTCTAAATTGAGGTCATGTAGCTCATGACTCATGTACTCACGCTTTATAGTATGCCTGTTTTAGATAAGACCATAAGTGTGAAGTAAGATCTGGGGCCAAATTTTTGATATATGTGATGGTTAGTAGAAATTTATGTGTGTATGTTCTTGGGGTAGTGCGTGGGAGTTATATTAATAGTGTTTTAGAGAATATGTGAAGTGTCTTCATGGGTGTTTGCCTTGAAGTTCATATGAGGTTATAAAGATAGGCTTGAATGACATGTTGGGATTTTAGTGAACGGACGCAATATGCGCTAGTGAATCTATAGTAAGAGTTCAGAGTTAGTCATTAATGTGGGAAGGCATGATATGCTTAGGGTGTGAACTTTAAAAAGATATGGAAGATTGAATCATATTGTTTAGACTAGTATCATGGTATGACATGTTGTATTTTTGTGACTTAGAGTTAGGCTTGGTCGCAGTGAAAGGATTTAAGCTACTATAGACATTGTAGAAAGAGCTATCAATGCCTATATGAGAATTATAGGTTGAATGGAATGAATATGATATTTAAGGGAAATAGTATAGTTAAGGGAGTATTAAAGAAATATGCTAAGCTTGAGAAACAAGAAGTTGCATTGTCCAAGATCGTTTTCTCCATAATGCTACTAGAATTTCTTTAGACAGAGTGTTGACGAGATACTCCCGTTGAATATAAGTTTCTGGTGTATTTCAGTTTAGCAGTCAGACAGACAAGTTACGGTGGTTTTCCACCTTTTTATCCAATCCTGCTATCTGAAGTCTCATGCGTATGACCATCCCAAGAGATAATATATTTCATCCTAAGTTGCGAATTTAGTTCAGTCAAAGCATCATGTTTCAGATTCAGCTATTTAGTCGTGACTCAGTTCATAAGTGTTCAATGCATAATCTCAAATACTTCCAAGTATTTTAGCCCAGTTAGTATAAAACCCTAGTACGATCTAAGTCTTGATGCCTTATGATTCGTAATTGCATAAGTTATCACTTCTCAATTCAATATGTATGATTGAATCATGAACACTTCAAGGGAATCCTAAACTCTTAATATGAATCAGCTTCTTGAAGTAAGTAAGGGAAAGTCAACTCAGAATTTAGTTTCGTGATAGAAGTTTAAATGTTTCAGATCAGTTATATACTTTCTTAGAAGACACATCATGTCCGCGTTATTCCATACCTTTAATCTTCAACAAGTTCCAATCCATCATTCGGGGACGAATGATCCCATGGGGGAGATAATGTAACACCCCGTAAAAGTCGTGCATGAATTAGCCTTTAATAGAGTGCTCTTAGACTTAAAAACTTGAAAATTTTTCTAAGTATAATGAGGACTTAGAGTCATTTTAGCTAGCAATCTTTGGGATATAACTTTTCAACCTTTTCGACCTTCATTTTCAGATTTTCAAGTTGCGTTATGATCGGGCAAGCTCATAGTACATCTCGGATAAGTTTCAAAATTTTTCGGAACGCATAAGGCTGCGTTTGGATTTCAAAGCAGTAGCAAAACGCTTAGCCTGTTGCCCAGTTTTCAGCATTTCAGGATCAATTTCAAATGATCATAACTTTCTGAATATAATGAACTGGGAGAGCTGCTACCTATAAAATGAAAGCTCTTTGAGTCTTATTTCCAATGCAACTTGTTTCATCCAAATCCATCATCTGAGTAAGGAGTTATACCCGTTTTACTTCAGCATGTCAGCTTGTCAACTAAGGGACAGTTTCGACTTTGTTTGTTTTCTTAGGGGATTTTAGTCATTTAACCTCACCCAAATTTCATCTATAACACCCGATTTAGCCCCCAATTCATCAAAATATAATCCTTTTCTCAAATTTTCTCTCAAGAACACCCCTTAGGGTTTCAAACAAAAATCCCAAATAACTCAAGATTCAATCGTGGGTTTTGGAAGATAATTTGAGATTTGGAATCCCCACATCGTAGGCTTTAGGGATCATCCCTCAATTTCTTAAATAGAGGTACGCGGGATTTTCCTAAAATCTCAGGGGCATAGAAATCATGTTTTAAGAATGGGGTTTTGAAATTTATGTATATATTCATGTTTTAGAAGCTTTAAGGATACTGTTTTGGCCTTTTGGCTTTCCCCCAAAGTGATTTGAAAGTTATATATATTGTATGTAAGTGTTTAAGTTTGGAAATATGAATTGAGAGTATGATATATATGAAATCCCTCTCTTGATGTAATTTTTTCCATGTTTCACATGATATGGATTGTTTCGAAATACATCTTGAAAAACATGTTATGAAAAGTCTTAAATGGTGATTTTGGATTATGATTTTTACTTTTAAAAGAGAGAGGATTATTTACGTTGATGAATATTGAATATACATATAATGAAAGAGTGTATGGTTTTTGCCAAAAGCACATGACCACCATATGTTTGATGAAAGTTTTTGCATGGTTTTGACTTGTGTTTCGAAACATGGAGTTTCGAAACATGAAATCTCTTATGCAAATTACATGTTTGGGTGCTCTGAAATTATACTTTCATGAAAGAAATCATGCTTATTGCATTATGGCTCAGAAATAGAACTTTCGAGTCCTGGTGTGACGACACCAACTCAGAAAATGCCATGATAAATTCAGAACAGAATAGAATGCATATTTGAAATCAAATTTACAGATTTTGTAATTAGAATGTTGCATGATTAGAAATGGTTAAAAATTGGGCAGAAAGAGATGTTAGGTGGTTCCCCGAAGAAGGCATAAGTTCAGATAACTCATTGCCTAAAATCGGGATTTGCCGATCCGGGTTTATATATTATGCTGGCCTAGAGCCGTGTGGCGTATCAGAATTAGAGACTCCAACCCTTGCGGCACACTCGGATTGGAGGCTTCCCCACCGAGTCAATGGCGGATTCCATACAGCCCGTGGAATATCAGAATTGTAGGGGAATGCCACCTAACTCAGAAGTAATACAAAGATCAGAAACTGTTTTGACAAGAATGTCTTAGAATGTTCAAAATGATGCCCATGTGTTTTGGAAACTATTTTATGCATGATGTTTTGTTAAATTACTCCCATCTACTTTATACATATACAAATACACTATTTTGGATTGCTTCGCGTGCCAGTACATTTGTGCTGACCCCCCCTCCTTCCAGATTCTGAGGCTCAGTCTAGGGGTCCACGTAAACAATAGTATTTCAGATTGCAGGTCAGATTGTGCAGTGGTGAGCGTTCTATAATCCAGAAGGCCTGTTTATTTTTAGATATTTATCTTTAGTCATGTTTTGGTCTACTGGGGGCCTTGTCTTAGTTTTCAGATAGTTTTGTTTAGTTCATAGTAGAGATTTTGCAGACTGAGTCAGATATTATTGCTATTCAGATATATTTTTGACCTCAGTTTGCAGTATCATGATCACTTTTAGATTAACCATGTTTCCGTATTAGATGTCTATTTCCGCAATATCTTTTATATTGTGAATATTGTGCATGATTACTAGATAGAGAAGGGTGTTCTGGGCCTTCATGGTTTGGAGTGCTCGTCACGGCTAGGGCCCCGGTTCGGGTCGTGACATAAATATACAATTTTAAGGGTATAACAGACCTATAAAGTCTACAAGGAGCTAATGATAGTCTTGGCCTAAGGTGGGTTCGAAGGGCCCACTTCTAATTTCTCAAATTCATGCTAAGGAAAATTCTACCCCGGACTAGGATAAGGCATCTAATTTTACTTCTAGATATTAAATAAGCCACATTTAGTCCCAAGATAGCAATTCAACCTAAAGCATGAGTAACTAAGTCAATTACCCCTAATTTATGATTCTAGGCTAAATAATCCAAATAATACTAATTATACATCCAAGGCCTAATTTCCAACCCATATCTAGCATATTATCATATATATACTACAAATTAGCGCAATTTATGATAGAGATAAACCTAATCTACCTAGACGCTGAAGAAAGCTTAGTGAAACCTGCTAAATCATTGATTTTCACTTCTGAGAAGCTCCTGTATAATGCCACACCATTAAAATAATAATCTACTCATAAATATGAGAACAACGGTACCCATATGGCATTTTTATGCTTCGAATCCAAAATTACATAAAATCTCATATAGGGCTCGCTTGTGAAATCACAATTTCAAAATCATCAATACATCTCTTAATGCTTAAATAGCATTTATCCTTAAGAACTGAAAATTTTTGAGCTCAAATGGTGCTCAAATAAACCCACCAATAACCTAGGGATTTTGGGAAATAATAGAGAATTTCACCAAGAAATTAATAAGAACTTACCAAGAATTCAAAGAAGAAATAAGTAATTTAAGCTCACAAACTCCCCAAGATCACCTATTAATGTTTCACCTAAGTTTTCATACTTTTTAGGGGTTTTCTCTCTTGAACTTGTGTAAATAAAAGAGAGAAAATCGGGCTAATTGGGGCATTTAATGGCTCCCAGGTGCCGCTGAAGCGGTACCCACCTATGCCCAACATGTCACTTAAGCAGACAAGCCAGTGCTAAAGCAGTATGCGCTTTAGCGATTGCCTTGCTGCTAGAGCAGCTCGCTGGGGTAGGCTAGGCCTCTAAAGTGCCTAGATGGCCACTAAAGCGACCTCTTCTAAAGCACCCAAAGGGCCATTTTAGCGGATGCACCAGTGGAAGACTTGGAATTTTTCCAAGTCTCCGTCGATCCTCAAGATTCATTCAGAATTCCATATACTCAAATAAACTATGATACCCTATCAAATTTAACATTTCAGACTCATTAACACAGTCAAAAGTTCTATTCGAGGTCGTTTTGATAAGAGATGGATCCCACACCCAAGTATTTTTTTCTTAATTTTTGGCTAATAGCCCGAAATGAGTCTGGAAGCCTTGAGAACAAAACCAAGGGTCTGCATAGCCTAAAATTGATGTTTCAGAGCTTTTGAAACTATCAGAATTGGCATACGAGGTTGTTTGACTGAAGTTTTTACCCGGTAGTCGATTATTACCAACAAATACTTTAAAAGAGATTTGAAGCTATCAACCTTTATCTAATAACTAAATTCGTAACGAGGATAGTTAATCTAAGATCAAGAACAGGGGTTCATAGTGCGTCACTCTAAGTTCGGGAGGAGATGAGTGAAATTTATCTAATCAAGGTCGAAAGATGTTTAAATGAAATTATCTTGTTAGATTTTGCATGCAACACATCAAAATAGTTTTCTAGCATAATAACCTATAGGATTGCAAAAATATGGGAATCCCAATCTAGTGCTCATCTCATATTGATTACAAATCTCCAAAACAACAACTTTTCTGGTATTCCTTTGTTTCACAACAATTCTCATTTTTTACTTAATTGCCAATTTACCTAGACAAACAGGTGATCAAATTTCATCCCTTTTTGATGGGTTCGATCCCAAACTTGTTAGGTTTTATATTTGATTCAGCAATCGCTTTATACTTTTTGGGAGGTATAATTTGGGCATCATTAGTGGATTGTACCCGGTAAGACATGTTACTTATGTTTGTATGATTGAAGTAACTTTTCATTCTATTGAATCATTATAGACTTTTGATTGATTGATATCAGTTGGGTATTGTGGTTTGATTGGGTTATTATGTTGAATTACATGAGGATTTGGTACCATTTAGAGTGTTCATGTCTATGTATATAGAGTTTTATATAATTCTTGATTGCCTTATAGATTGAGCATAAGGATATGACTGTAGTATAGTGACCTAAGTGTACTAAGTGTGGCTTTTGAGGTTTTGTGGATCTTAGATATTGATTTTGGACCCAGCTACTTTAGTTTAAGGATATAGTGTTGTCTGTTTTGATATATATGGTATCGACATTAAGTAGGTTGATTTAGTATTGTGGTGAGTGGTTATGTAGTTCCGTGGTTTCCTTGGAATGTTTTGGGTCTGAGAATGATTTTTGATTTTGTGATGCAGTCAATGACTTGTGATGTCTTTGACAAATTAGGGTAGCCGAGTATGTTTAGAACTTCTATGGTGACTAAATCAACTTTTGGTTATAGAGAGAATTCGAAATAGAGGAACTCGACTTTGTTACGATCCATGTTTTAACTAGTTAAAAATGTTTCATAATTTTGTGGCAGAAAAAAGTTTATTTTGATTTTATTTAGATAAATATTTTTTGGGGAAAATAGAGCCGACACTTAATTTTAGGAAATTAAGAAGCTATTTGAGGTATTTTTTTTAAGGAAAACTTTTAATAAAAATCAGAGTGTAGATAAAGGTTCAAGTAAATTTAAAAGAAGGTGTGAGGCACTTTCAAAGATCCACAAAGTGGTGTGTTCGGCGAATTAAACTTATTTGATTAAATGTGAAAAAAAATTCTTAAGTTGTAAATCTTGAATTTGTTTGAAAATCTTAGTTTGAATAAATAGAATTTATTTGATACTTATCCATTTAATCCATTTCAAATAATGAAATAAACTAAACAACATAGTTATGAAATAATTCTAGCTTTAACAATTTTATCCATTGAGACTTTGGGCTAAATAGTCAATCCAACTTCTTAAACGTGGATTTTGAGCCATTAATAACTATGAAAAGATATAAATAAATCCTCAAGTTATTTTATAAGCTTGAGTTTGCCTAAATAGAGAAATTAAAAATATTAAATGACTAAAATAAAATGAGTTTTCAACATAAATTTGCTCCTCGAGAATTTATCTAGTTCAATTAAATTAAATTACAAGCAAATAATTAAACCAATACAAGAAAATAATGGAATAAAAGATGTGATTTGAGCCCCTTTCTGGCCTATCTTAAATCTGTCCAGATTTGGGCTTCAAGCTATGGACTTATTTCAACCTATTTCTTCAATGTATACTCTTAAAACAACTTGTGATATTCCTGTATATCAGCATGTATATGGTCGTATATCTGCATAAATGATTGTATATCAGTCCTATATTTGTCTTCCACCTATATACTTGCTCATTTTCCTTCATTTTTTGTTACCTATCACCTGCATAATACTATATATTTGTTGTATATCACTATGAATCAATCCCTGTTGAACTTAATGAGAGGATTGAACTCAAGATTTAGGCCTCTTTGGACCAATGGAAAAAGTAGGGGATGGGGAGTCCAAATGGACTCTGCAGAGAATTCATGCATAAGAAGAAAGGAAAAATAATTAGCAAAATGTAGGTGGAAATTAAAATCACCTAAAAAAAAAACCGCAGTTGATAACTCATATTCACATTTATTCGAGCGCCTCTAAAGGAGGTAGACCTATGTGTTAGAATTAATAAACATTTTTATCACAAAGAATCCAATATTTAAACAACCCTTCACTGTTAACAACTATCTCATATGAATACAAAGCTATCATGTTACTAAAAGTGCAATATCAATACGTTATTAACTCTTTTAAGCACTTCAAAACTTAGCCCTAAGAGGAGTGTCATAAGGCAATACAACAAACAAAATAAGTCCATTATCACAACGAGCTCCAAATTTAACCCAATTACTCAAAACAGAATCATAAAATGCTGAAATGGCGATATGAATAGACTATTAAGTTTCAATCAAATAGAATAATAAGCATATGAGTGATACAATTCATAGGTTAACAAAGCGCAAGGAGTAGAATGAAGGTGAACAATTATGAAATTAGACACACCACCATGCTTATTAGGAGCTTTCAGCGGTGAAAGAAAGCTATTAAGAAGCTTCCTTCATCTATAAAGTTAGGTCCTTGAGAAAGACTAAAGAGTAGTTCCCAAAGACCCTTCTTTCTTCATTGAATTTTCCTTGATATCATGAACTAAAAGAAAATTGTTGAAGAATATTCGGGTGCTAAACATATTCGAACCAAAAGAAAACAAAAACTCCCCAACAACAAAATATTTATGATCAAACCAACATCAAATGAATCAACACATTCCAACGTCAACTAAAATAAACATCTAAAAAAAGTCAAACTTTTTAATGAACCATTCCACTATTTCCATTGACATTATGAGTCAAGTAATAACTGAGAGTGTTTCTATCCTATTTAAGGAAGACAAGACAATAAGATAAGCTTCATCAAGAAGCTAAAATGATCATACCAATTTAAATACTTAAAAAACACTTAACACATTAGTTAACTAATCTATTCAAGAGCCAAAATAGCTATTAAAAAAATTAAAGCCTCACAAACTTAACAACATATTTTTTCAAAACAAAAGACCAAAACAGTAAACATCTAACAAAAATAAGAAAGAAAAAAGCACAATAAGAAGACACATATTCAAACATGGCCTTCGAGACCTTACTCAATACACCATTTTTATTCTCACTTAGTAAGGTTTACACAAATGAAACAACAAGAAAATAAAAATTCTAGGTTTCTACAACATATAATTCCAACATTCTCAAAATTGCTACTAGCACGAAGAAGAAAAAGAAGAAGAACAAGAACAAGAAGAAAAAGAAAAATAATAATAAAGAAATTAAAAGAAAAAGATATATTTACCTTTTCTGGGGCAGCAAATGGGGACTTCAAGCCTTCTTCAAAATTCTTTCCACCATTATAAAACTCAAAATAAAATCTTTAACCAAAATGCTAAGCCCAATGATCTTACAATGATTCAGCTCAAGAATTTTTAATTTTAGCAAAATTCCTTTCAATTGGGGTTCTCTGCCTTATCCGTTTCTTACCTCTCACCTCCTAAGAATAGTGAAGCAAGGGGATTTATATAGGTATAAATTTGGGGTTGGTTTAGCAATATGGAATGAAAGAATGGGTATCGAATTCTACTATTGTCAAGAGATATCAACAAAATAGACGGAGATCGTCGTGTCTCTGCTCTTGCTTATACTAGGAGCGAATGAAAGATGAGGGAGTGGGCAATCTGGTAACTTCTTATATGGATTCTTGTGAAGGGCACACAATAATTGTACGGAATCAGTGGTGACATGGGATCAAAGGACGATAATATTTTGGTGGTTTCATCATCATTTGAGGAAGAGGGTTTGTTTGGTTTGTGGATTTTAAAGTGAAGTTTTTGTTGACATCGAGTTGTTGTCATTTTTATATTGTTTGTTATTGATGTTAGGTTAGGTTGAAGAATTAGGTAAAGAGGCAAGGTATTATAAGGTGGGCTGGGTCATGGGTCAGTAAAATAGGCCTAGTTCGGCTAGTGAAGAAGGGAGAAAAGGTAAAGTGGGCATGTTCGGATTTTGGGCTTGGTTTTAAGGTATTTGATTAGGATTTTAAGGTTTGGATATAGTTTATTTAGGAAACAACCAATCTAATTTCAATTTCAGTCAAATTAACTTACAATTGGGACCATAATCGTGCAGTTAGACTTATCTATCTGATTTATGAGCCTCTTAATTAACAATAATTGAAATAAGTAATTTTGAAACTTGATTTATTTTATAGTAAAAATTAATTTAAACATTTTAGCCTCTATTCTAATATGTTTTAAAAGTAAACTCTAACCAAAAGCTTGTTTCAATTAAAATTATTTTTTTTAAATAACAAAATCTGATAATCCCACATATTTGGACATAGAAATGTACAACTATTGCTTAAAAATGACAAAATAGCCTGAAATTGACTTGAAATATTATTTGATTTTATAAAAGTAATTATGTTAAAATTATTTAAAAATTAAAGAAACTCAAAAATTAATTTAGATCGTAGGAGGCAAAAATTAGGTGTCAATGGGCTTTATTGAGATTTTGGCTTTTGATGCTAGTTTTGTGACCTTGTGAATCATTGTGTGAAAGATTTCTGATTTTGTAGTGAGAACGATAATTCTATAATTGTGACTTCACTTTGGAGTGCTTGCTTGAGATTTATGAGGGTATTTTCTATCCCTTGTCTATTTTGATACTTTTCTTACTTGACGTTCAAGTAAGAATGTGAATATTAATGCTGGATAATGTAATGAACCTTGATGTGATTCTTAGAATTTTTTTATTTTTGGCCATTTTGCCCCTCCCAATAGTTGCTTTATATCATTTATGAGTAGCGAGAATAGTTTTTATGGTCTCCAATGCGTCCTGGAGTAGTGTATATGAGTTTGTTATTCTGAACAGTCTTAAAGTGATTAGTTTGACTTTGGTCAATTTTTTGTGATTCAAGCTTTGGATGGTGATTTAGACAGTTTTATTAGATCTGAAATGTCTATTTTGAATTAGTTGCATAGTTCTTTCAGGCCCCGAGCTTTTATTTTGTATTTTAACCTCTTAAATAAAAATTGGTTAAAATAGCCTAAAGGAATCCCAGGGGTTAATTTATGGTAAATGATCTCTTTTGATAAATCTTACAGTTCCGCTGAGCCCAAAAAATTACAGTTAGCCTAGTATCATAGTTTGGTTGTATTTGGAAAGTCTTGGATATGTTTTGGGGAGTTGTTCGAAGTTTGGAGTTTTATGTTGTTGAGTTTTAATAGTACTACTTATATATTATAAGATGTGTTGTGCATGTGTGTGATACCATTAGAACCATATCAAAATTTCAGAATCAACACAAAAGAATCGACAAATTCTGTGTTTGTATAAGGGATATATGACCATTTTAGCATGGACAAATACTGCTGGTACAATAGAGATCGCGATTTTGATGGGTCGCCACAAAATCCCTTATCAATGCAAGCCTTTAGTCACGACCGCGAAGGGGCACCATTGAAGGTTCCTGAATTTATGTAAACCCAGATCGCGATATTTTAGTATCTTTGATATTTTGAGGGCTAGAAAGCTCTGTTTTGTGTGATTTCTAATGCATTTTTCTCATATGATTATTGGTTATGTGATTATACCTTCATATTGCTCATTTTCCAATAATATACCTTCTTTTATTCATTATTTCTATCCAAATTTGGGATTCAAAAAACTCATTTCACCATTTTCAAAACTTCCAAGATCGTTTTTGAGATATAAAGTGGGTTTTCAAGATTGAAACTTTAGGTGAGCTTCTAAAGTTGTATTTCATTATTTTTCATTGATTAATTTATGTTTTCATCTTCATATCTTTGTGATCTTGGGGGGTTTACCTGGTAAAGTATGAAATAAGTATTTCTTCAATTTAAAGCTCATTTCAACTCGTTTTTGGATGGATCTAAAATTTAGACTCCTTTTGATATGGGGAACGTGATTCTTAAGTAAAAAAATCTCAATTTTATTCTTATATCTTTGGAATTAGTTTTTGAATTAATTTTAGATCCAAAATCGAAATATATTAATATAGGTATCAACGGACTCCTTTTGACTTGTAGATGTCATATGTGATTAGGTTGGACGTGTTTGGTGATGATTCAAAGGATTAAAACTTTTGGTTAATGCCTTGGACTGTGTTTTGGGCTTACATATATTTTGTAAGGTAAGTTGAGATGTACCTTGACTTTTTCCTAAGTGTTTATGTATTGTATGCGTGTTTGCTTATGTATTGTGAATCACATAGGTTTTGGGGGTCCCTCTTAGGTGAAATAGCGAGTAACTTTGTGGGTATCGAATCATTTTGATGGATTATAGTTATATAATTGCTTACCTTAGTTAGTCTTGCTATTTATGATTATTCTTAGAATAGATTATAGATAGTTGGCTTATTAATCTTGAATAATTGATAGTGGATACCAATTTTAGAGCTTGAAGGGTGCTCTGTGGAATTTATCGTGATGATCGGGGCTTAGTAACCTTTTAGGATATAATTATGTTATTATTATTATTTGATGGAATAATTGAGGTTTAGAAAATACTTAAGAGTATAAAATAGACTTGTGATAGTTGATGTGATTATCAGGGTTTAGTATCTCTTATTAGAGCATATTATTAACTAATGTAGTTCTTCTTTTAGTCTTTTAATCTAATGATGTCATATTTTGGGATACACTAGACTTCACATATGGATTAACCAAGTTTTATGATATATTATTTTGGGGATTATTACTAATTTTGTGTTACCCATGGGGGACTTATGTGAATATAATTATTGACTTGAAAAATTATTTATTATTATGTCGCCTGAGTGGGGGCTTGACCTGATCTTAGTGCCTTATTTATGCCTTAATTTTCCTTATTTATTATAAAGATTCCCTAGTGAGGGCTAAGAAATGATATTGTTGAAGTCTTACTTGACTATTCACTTTAGTGATGTCGAGGAGGGCTCATGTCATAAACTATTACCATATTGAGAGGATTTGAGCTCATATATATCATTATTTCATGTTGACTTGGTTATGAGCATGCATACTTAACTTATTCATTCATATTCATGGAGATTGGTACCACTGAAAATATTTTTTAAAACTCTTAATCCATGAACATTAGTCAGAGAAGTGAAGAAGACACTTTATAAAACCCTTGATTAGAGAACATTAGATGAAGAAGTAAATTGAGATATGAGAACGCACATGGGTTGTGAACCCCTCATGGGTCCTATTCGAATCATTGAGTCTTGGAAAATATATACAAATGTCATTTGATGGCTTATATCACTATTCCATCTTTCTCATTACATTGCACTACATCGCATATCCTTGATATGATTGATATTGTGTTTGAGTATTTACTTTTGTATTAAGTTACAATGATTGGACCTTGTTTGTGATATTGTCTTCTTTGCATTCATCACATTACATTATATCATATTATACTACCCCTTGGTGGATTTGAGAGTTGAGATATTATGAGATGTAGGGTATGGTATGGCTTGGTTAGTAAGACTTATAGTGTTGTACCTATTGGTAGCATGATATACACATTATTATACACCTATCCCAGATTATTGGTTGAATATATTAATTGAGCCTGATATACTGTGTTAGTAAGTCTCTCTCATAAATGACTTTCTTTACTAGTTGATCATAAAATGGCTAGTGTTTACTCATCTATACTTATGTGCCTAAAATATATATTCATATATTCTTATGACTATTGTGTTGGGATTCCTGGCTAGGATGAAGTGGTGTATTTATTGGTGGTAGATTAATGAGAAACCTTGGATAGTTGGGGTGGTGGTTCTTGTCATCACTTTGAATTAGGGTTAGTTATTGATAATGCTTGCTGAGTATATGTGTTTTTTACTTAATCTTGCATTTGTTTCTTCTGTACCCCATTTAGGTACAGATTTGAGTAGCATATAGTAGATTCCATTTCCTTAGCATTGATATAGTGGAGATCAAGGTAGTGCCTGGCGTTTACAGAACTTACCCAAATATTTTTTCTTTATCTTGTGATTATTGATATCAGTTTTTATTAGAGGATTGTATTAATAACAAGCATACCTTGGATGTATCTTTGAAATTATTATTTTATCTTTAAATATTTTAGGATTTACTCTATTCTTCTTCTTCCACTTCTGTTTACTTGATTATTAAGTTTGAGTTGGGATAAGCTTATTTGTACCAGAGGGTGTGATAGGTAACATCGCAAACTCTACTTATGACATCATGCCTCTGCTTACTTGATTCATTATGTATGAAATCCTAGATCATTGCATGTTCACAACTCACCATCTCAGAAGAATGCAACTATTATGCTAATTCCGTAAACTGAATAAATTCAAGTAGATTAATGACTTATGTCCAACACTTATGGATTTCAAAATACAACTAGGGTTTATGATTGTGGTTATGTAATAATACTAAGATTCATAATAAAATTGGGAATATAACTCCATGACACAAAGGGATTGAGATATCAATGAATTTGCTAATTTCTGTAAATCCTAAATAGTGAAGAAGGAAGAAGGAATTGAATTAGATAATTTGGGTTAACTCTGTGACTCTATGAGTGAACGAGGACTCATTTATGAAATTCCACATATCTAGAGATAAGAATCCTAAAGAATTCTTTATAATCGGTAGCCTGATGAAGATGAACACTAGCTCTCCTTTAGGAAAGAAATCATTTATTTTCTCTATTTGAAAATAAATGTCAGATGTTTTTTCTGAGTAATGAGGGCTTAGGGTAATATTAACCCCAATAAACATCCTTTAAATACCTAAAACAATGTATTTTTGATGTTAAAAGAGTGAGAAAAGACTTATATGCCCCTTTTTAAGTTCATAATTGGAAACTAGTAGGAGGGACATACGAGATATTTCCACAATCGTGGAACTAACCTACAATCATGGGTTGCACTAGTGGTTCGGATCTGTATGAGAGCTCTCTAAATATGATATGACAAGAATTGGTACTATCATGGGATCTACCTATGGTTGTCCCTTGGTTCATAGGTTTGAAGGTTAAATCAGGAACATTTGTGGGACTCACGATCAAAGCATGATCGTGGTTCCTTCTCGTGGTAGGGAAGTACACTTGTCTGCTTCAGATATTGGGTTTGTCTTAATCAGATAAGACTATTGTATGGTCATATAATGTAACCACGGTTGTGGTTTGGCTCGTTGTATCTCACTACAGAGCAATACTTCACTAAAGGCCCATAACCTTTTACTCCAATGCCAAATTAAGGAAAAAATGAATATGTTGGAAGGATAATTCCTATCATTTGATGGGATTGGAGCTCAAAGATGCATCAGCATTTGGAAGTTATGCTTATTTAAAGTTGATCATTTCTTAAGGAATCGATTGGAAAGGGATGTTTTAGCTTGGTTAAGGGCTACGAGGTTCTTATGTCCTTGGTACATGGATAAATTCCTTCTCATAGAGTTCAAACATGATATTTAATCCTACATGTACTTGAAGCATGGTTCTAGCCTTAGCTTGGATTTTTTGGAGTGTTATGATATCTCACTATTGGGGTCATTCGTCCCTGAATGGAAACAAATTGAGATAGAAGGTTAGGGTAAAAGAGCTGTAATTCCCATATTTTCTTCACTTCTCTTTATATTAGTAAATAAATTAGACTCATGGATGCATGCTATGATAGTAGAATAGTTTGGTGACATGAAACAGAAAGAATTAATTAATTAAGAAAAAATATTACCTCAAGCTGGGACTGAGTTTGAAGGGAAGATATGAGGGTACTTGGTCATCACGACAGCCTTTGCTTCCCAAGTGGCTCCCTCAACCAACTGATTTCACTAAAGAACCTTTACCAATGTGACCTTTTTATTCTTTAACCTACGTACCTAACGGTCAAGGATTTCAATAGGAACCTCTTTGTAAGAGAGACTATCTTTCACGCCTATATTTTCTAAGGCCATAATCGATGTGGGATGACCAATGCACATCTTTAACAAGAAAACATGGAAGACTAGATGTACTGCTGCTAATTCTTCTGGTAAATCTAACTTATAGGCTACTTTTCCAAAATGACCTACAATCTCATAATGACTAATAAAGTGGGGACTGAGCTTTCCATGCTTCCTAAATCTCTTCACCCCTTCATTTATGAAACTTTCAAATAGACAAAATCACCAATGATAGACTCAAGTTTCCTTCTCCTCACATGTGTATCATACTTCTAACGACTCTGAGCCGTTCTCAACCTTTCTCTAATCAACTAAACTTTCTTCGTAGCCTCATGGACTGAGTTTGGTCCTATTAATGTAGCTTTACCAACTTCAAACCAACCAATAAGAGATCTACACCTCCTACCATAAAGTTCCTCAAATGGGGTCATTTGAATACTAGAGTGATAGCTGTTATTATATTCAAACTCGATCAAAGGTAGGTGATCATCCTAAATAACCTTGAAATTTATCACACATGCTCTCAATATATCCTCTTAGGCCCGAATGGTCCTTTCTACTTTGTCTATAGGTAAAAAGTTGTACTAAGATGAACTTAAGTACCAAGACCTTTCTGAAATGCCTTCCAAAATTGAGAAGTAAACTGACCATCTCTATTTGAAATGATAGTTAAAGGGACTCCATGTAATTTTGCTAACTCCTTAAGGTAGATTTTAGTATAATCCTTGGCTGAATCTGAAGTGTTAACTGGCATAAAATGGGCTGACTTAGCCATTCTGTCCACAATAACCCAAACGAAATCATGCTGTCGATGAGTGTGAGGCAACTCTATAATGAAGTCCATATTCACTACCTTCCACTTCCGGGTAGGAATACAGATGTCCTGAAGTATGCCACCAGGTCTCTGGTGCTCAACCTTAACTTATTGGTGATTTGGACATTTAGCCACAAATTCTGTGATATCCTTCTTCATACTATTCCACCAATAGACTTCCTATAAATAAGGGTACTTCTTAGTGGCTCCTGGGTGAATAGAATAATGAGAACCATAAGCATTCACTAGCATCTACTGTCTCAAGTCATCTACGTCCGGAACACAAAGTCTACCCTAATAGCAAGAACACTATCCCCACCTTGGGAGAAACCCTCAACCTTCTGACTTAGGACCACTGCTTTTAGTCTAAGTAGAATAGGGTCTATATATTGCTTTTCTTTAAACTTGGTAACTGTAGAAGATTCTGAACCATTTTGAACCAAAATACTACCTTCAGCTAAGTCAAACAACCGAACTCCCAGTCTGGCCAATCTATGAACCTCGCGATCTAGGTCTTTCTTCTTATCCTCAACAAGAGCAACACTTTCCATAGATAATATGCTAACAGTGTCGGCCACCATATTGGCTTTACCTGAATAGTACAGAACACTCATATTATAATCCTTCAACAACTCTAACAATTTTTTTGACAGAGATTTAGATCTTTCTGATTGAACACATACTAAAGACTCTTGTGATCAGTGAATATGTCAACATGAACCCCATAGAGGTAATGCCTCCACACCTTTAAGGCAAAAATAACTATTTCCAACTCAAGATCATGAGTCGAGTAGTTTTTCTCATGAAGCTTAAGTTATCTAGAGGCATATGCTATAACTTTGCCCCGTTGCATCAACACACAATCAAGTCCAACCTTTGAAGTATCACAATAAACTACAAAATTATCTGAGACCTCGGGAAAAGTTAAAACTAGGGCGGTGGTGAGTCGGGTCTTTAACTCCTGAAAACTCTTCTCACAAGAATCGAACCACTAAAATTTGACTTTTTTATGAGTCAGCCTGGACATAGGATAAGCGATAAAGGAAAATCCTTTAAAAAGCTGCCTATAGTAATGGCTAAGTCCAAGAAACTCCTGATATTTGTTGGAGAGATGGTTCTAGTCCACTTTCTCACTATTTTAGTCTTTTGAGGACCAACCTAAAGGCCATCACCAAAAATAATATAACCAATAAATGTTATTAATTTCAACCAGAATTCACACTTGCTAAATTTGGCAAATATTTAGAGATCTTTAAGAGTATGTAAGTCAATTCTTAGATGATCTGCATGTCCATCCTTACTTCAAAAATAAATAAGGATGTCTTATATGAAGACAATGATGAATATGTCCAAGTACTACTTAAAAACCCTTTTCATCAATTCCATAAAATTTGCAGGATAATTTATTAGTCCAATAGATATAACAACAAATTCAAAGTGACCATATCGAGTTATAAAGGCTATTTTTGGAATGTCACATTCTCTGACTCTGAGATAATTATAGCCTGTTCTAAGGTATATCTTAGAGAAGCAATTTGCACCCTGAAGTTGGTAAAAAAAGTCATCAATCCTGTGAATGGGATACTTATTTTTTATTGTAACCTTGTTCAATTGGCGATAGTCGATGCACATTCTAAGAGAACCATCTTTGAGAACCCCATGTAGAGACACTGGGATAATAAAACCCTTATATAGGAGGTCCTTCAATTGTTCCTTCAACTCTTTAAGCTCGACTGAAGCTATCCTATAGGGTAGAATTTAAATAGGCTAGGTATCTAGAAGGAGATCTATTCTGAAGTCAATTTCCCATTTGGGAGTAACTCTGGGTAGATCTTTTGGAAATACTTCTCAAAAAATTTTTATCACTGGAATTGACCAAGATTTGGGGCTTTGGTTTCAATCCTTAACCTAGACAAGATAATAGATACACCCTTTGGAGATATCAATTTTCTAGCCTTTAGTTAAGTGACAAACCGACCCATATGTGTTAAAGTACTACCCTTCTACTATAGAACTGGTTTATATGGAAAATGGAATTAGACTACTCTCTTCCTACAATCAATAGATACGTAAGAGTGTAGCTAATCCATGCCAAGAATGATAAGATCTACCATGTCTAACTCTACGGGATCAACTGAGGTGACTTTTTAAGAAATTATGTTTGGGTAATTTTTGTATACTCATCTAGCTATGATTGAGTCACCAATTGGAGTAGAGACTGTGAAAGGTTCTAAAAGAATTTTTGGACTGATATCAAAGTCTACTTCTATATAGGGAGGAGTTACAAAAAAAGTGTAACTCCAGGATCTAATAATGCATAGGCATAAATATAAAAAACCTGTAACATGCCCAGACTACGTTCGGAGAACCCTCCTGATACTATCAAGTTTGAAGTGCATAGAACCTTTTTTGATGCTGTCTGTAAACTTCACTAGATGAGGCACCCTATTAAGGCGGGCGACCTACATAAGCTATCGAAGAATTGGACTTACTTTGCTTACGAGCATCCATATCTCTTTAGGAAGCCACTAGGCATTCCCTAAGTATATGGCTTGGCTTGCCACACCCAAATTAACCATAAATACTAACCATATACTTACCCTTGTGGTTTCTACCATATTTCTTGCATACTAGATTTGTACAAACATTGCTCACACTACCCTGGGACTTAGAGCCTGGTGCCATTTCTTGCCAAAACTTGGGCACTATGACACCAGCAGAAAATGGGGCTAGAGCTGAAGATTTTGGTGAAACTAAGAATCATTTCCACCATCTAAACTCTACTGAGAGAAATTAAAGCTACCTATTTTGGCCTTCTTATTCTCAATTTCCCTCTCTTTAACTTTTTTTTTCTCTATCTGCTAGCATAAACCATCATTCTAGAGATATCCATCTCTTTCACAAACATAGTAGTCTTATATTCTTTGACCATATCCTTAGAAACACCAGACACAAAATTGCTCATGCAGGCCTTGGAATCAACAACCATAGTGGGAGCATACCTTGCCAACTGAGTACCTTAAAGGAGTACTCATTCACACTCATGCTACCCTACGTCAGATTTATCAATTCCTACACCTTAAACTCTCTTATCTCAAGCTGGAAAATCCTATCCAAAAAAACAACCACAAACTTATATTTTCTACCAGTTCTATGTCTGTACCTCTATCCTCCTTCCATTGCTTATACCAAGTGTGAGCTACTCCATGTAGCTGATAGGCAGCTAGGTTGGCACTTTTAATCAAGGCAACATCTATGATCTCTGTAACTTTCTAAATACTATCCACAAACTCTTATGGATCCTTCTCAAACTTGGACCCGAAGAACACTGGAGGATTCATTTGAGTGAAGTCTCGGACTCTGGATGCTGCCACATTCACTGATAGCTTGGTTGGTGCCACCGCAGACTGGTTATTTTGGGTGTTCATAGAATGGACTAAGGTTGTAAAAGCAAACCAATATTTTGCATGGGATACTTATTCATTCAAGGATTTTTTTGAGCTAGTAGTGGTGCTTGTTGATTCTCAACCCTGCTATCATTTCCACTCCTTTTATTAGTTCTCTTTGGAGGCATACTCTGTAGATATGTAGATGTTATACCATGGAAACATGGCATATTTAATTCTTAAAATAATGCAATTATGCATTGACTTATGTCATTTTGCCAGATATAATGTGTGTTTTATGTGTTCTATAGGGAAAATAGGCCGGAAGGGGTCCTGAACTAAAATGATAAAAGAAAGTACTGAAAGTTGAAGTTCTAGTAAAGGTACGAGTTGTAAAGTTACCCTATGACTTGTAACCAGACTCACAAAAATACCAATGGGCACAATAAGTTTGCGAAAGTAAAGTCAAGGAATACTACAAGTCACAAAGGTAGACTAAGACTCATAGTGCAAGGTTGACATGAGAACAGTGTGCAAATCCCTGAAGGTTGATTCCCTAGTGGTTAAGATTGAAGGCTATGAGTCATAAGGACTAACTTTGACTTATGGTGAGGAATCGTAAGGTTAGCAGAGTCATAATCCTTGAAGACAAAAGTTCAATGGAGTGCCTATGACTATCAGCATACGACTCGTAAGGAGACTATACGAGTCATATCCACTGAAGCCTAAAGACAAATACGATAGTAGGCAATGAGTCACAACCAAATGTAAAGACTCGTTGCCTGAGGCGTAACCACTGCTGACATACTTTTCCTATTTTATTTTGATTAGGATTCTTTTATTATTTTGAGATACTTTAAATAACCTAGGGTTAGTTCTTTATTATTTTACGCACTTTTGATAATTTTCTCCATACTTTTACATACTTTGATCATTGATACTTTTGTTTTTGAGTTTTGGTTTCGTATCCAATTGGAGATTTCAGATTTTAATCTTTCATAATTGTGCAATTCATTACATGTTTTCTTCATTGATAGTCATGGATTTTTATATAAACATGAGCGGCTAATATCCTTGACTAGAGTTGTGGGAACCTGGTGGATTAGATACGTAAAGAAAATACAAGATTCTTTTATTCTACTGTAGATGCGTGTATCGTAATTTTCTTCATATTAATCATATCTCAAATTACTACAGAATCTTGGGAATTGACTGTATCTGAGAACGTCTTCACAAAGGAGTTTAATATTGGGAAAAAGAGGTTATGACACTGATTCAAGGATATCAACCCTCATTTAATCAACTCGAGACAAAAAAGGTGAGAGTTGTATTGAGGTTATAGATAAGGGATAGCAAGATGACACCTTGAGACTCACAATGTGAAGGGTGAGATTTATCAACATATTTATAAGATGATTGATAACACATAGCTTGTCAACTTTGCACATAGAGCAGTGGGTTAAGTGGATCAAACGCAAGAAACTTACAGAGTTGAGAAGCCAGGGGGAACACAGTCGTAGTGTTCATCTTCTATTGTTTACAAACCTAACCATTAAAGTTCAACTACTTGTTACTGTTGACTTTAAAATCCCCCCATTTACTTTTCCGCATTGCTCGTGGATTTGGTCCAATTTGAGATACGGTTTCACGTATTTCCTGTAGGTTCGACCCTAACCTTATTTGGATTACTATATTTGAAATCGGCCGTAACATACTTCTTTAGAGGTTAGTTTTTGGGCAATATCAAATTTCGGCATCGTTACTGGGGACTACGGTGTTGAATTATTGATTAAAGTTGGTGGAGTTCGTAAGTTTTTATTTTATGCTTTGGTTGTTTATATGTCGGTGTATGTCTATCACTAGAATTCAAGACAATCCCTTACTCCCCATTGATATAGAACCCGAAAGAATTTTGCAAACACCAAGAAGGATGTCGGAGCATGCTCGTGATAGTATTCTAGAATGGGTTTAGGATGACCCTCTTACTATGCCTCTCCTTGCCTCAGGTGATACCCAGAATATCGCTAATAGACAAAGGGAGACGATGTTAGCAGAGGAAACTGAATAACAAGAAAAGAGGCGGAGGAAGAACGATTGGCTAAGCAGGCAGAGCTAGACATGCCTAGACCGGTAGCTGATCGTCGAGCACTACTCGACAGAGATCATGATAGAGCACCTGGTGGCAGAGCTGGAGTGAACCTAGCTTATCAGTAGATACCGCAATATGATAAAGATAAAGACATGAGATATGTTAAGCCTGCTGAGACAAGATCCATTATCCCTCCTACTCTACCCCTAAATGTTAAGTTTGATATTACCAGTACAATGATCCAGCTGTTGAATTTAAAGGGTTTATATTAAGGCTATCGACAGATAATGCAAACATGTATCTTCCCAATTTTATTAGGATATGTACTTCGTATACTTTACCAGGGGTTGATTAGGAAGCATTGAGATTGAGGTTGTTCCCGTTCTCATTGACATGAGAAGCATCATTATGGTTGGGGGAACTTTCTAGAGGCTCAATCACGACTTGAAATGAGCTACGCAGATGGTTTCTAAATCAATTCTTTCCTCCTACAAGGATTCTACAGCTAAAAGATGAGATATACAACTTCCAGCAGTTTCCTACAGAGTTTATGTACGAAGAATGGTTTCAATTTAAAAAGAAGTTAAGCATAGTACCTAATCACCGAATTCCAGGGTCAAATTTGCTAGAGATATTTTATAAATCCCTGAATATTAAGTCTAAGGCAATCACAAAAACTATATCTGGAGGTGTATTTATGCGTCTATATTGGGAGATGTGCAAAAAATGCTAGGTGAGATCTCTGTCACTAACTAAGGATGGTACACTCAGAAGGCTGATAAGGGTATTAGTACATATGCTATTGGAGCTGTTAGTGTGAACAGAGCTAGTGATGATATGATAGCATAAGAATTTGCACAGCTCAGAACTAATATTGGGATACTTACAAAATAATTTGCAACAATGACAGTTGAAAAGGTGAATGCAGTAAGGGCATGAAAAACTACTTTCGGGGCTTATAAGTTTGATGCAGATGAGGAAAAAAATATTTGGATCAAGAAGTAGTGGGTGTTTGAGCTAAAAGGAAAATAAATCAAGGTCAGAACTACTATGGTGATAGGTATCTAGATAGAAGTAGATATCAAGATGGTGATTAGAGGTTCAAAGATGATTATAAAGAGAAGAGCGTTCCATCGAGAAGCTAAGATACAGAGTCAAGAATGGAGAAAATGTTTTCAAAATTAGTAAAAAGCCAAGAAATAAAAGCTTTTTTAAGGAGATTAAGGAGGACATATCAAGGCTAAATCAGAAAGTTAAGTCGCCCGCCACTACAATCAAATAATTAGAGCAACAGTTTGTCTAAATGTCAGCCATGTTGAATCAAAGACAGACTGGCACTCTTTCTAGTAATACGATGCAAAACCTGAATAATGATAGGTTTTTCCATGCCATTACAACTCAGAATGGTATGACCACCATGGATCCACTCATGCCCACTGCGAGTAAGTCAAAGAATAATAATGATCATGCAGATATTGAGGAAGCCCCAGAAGTTGAAGTTGAGAAATTATTTGATATTGAGAATAGTAGTAGAAAGTATAAATGCAAGGGTAAGGTTGATGAGCCTATTTTGAAGTCCATTTTGAGACCTCCTCATCCTTTTTCTTTGTGGCTAAAAAAAGCAGAAAGAAGGTAAATATCAGAAGTTACTGTCTATATTGAAGGACCGTATGTAAATATCCCACTTTTAGAGGTATTGAAGCAGATTCCTGGTTACTTAAAATTCATGAAAGATCTAGTCACTAAGAAGCAGACAGTGAGTAATGAGCCTGCGAACAATATGCATTAATGCAATGTTGTTTCCTCTAGATTGTTGGTTAAGAATAAGGAGGATTCGGGAGCCTTTACTATTCCGTGTCCATTGGGTCCTTCAACTTTGTTCAAGCCTTATGTGATCTAGGAGCCAGTAGTAATCTTATGCTGCTGGTTGTGTTTAAGAAATTGGGGTAAGAGGCACCCAAACCAACATCTATGAGATTATTGGTGGCTGACCAGATCGCAAAAAAGTCAGTCGATGTTCTTTGTAATATGTTGGTCAAGGTAGAATCCTTCATCTTTCCAGCCAATTTTGTGATACTTGATTATGAGGTGGAGTTCCAAGTCCACATCATCTTAGGCAAATCCTTCCTAGGTACGGATAGGGCATTGGTTGATATGAAATTAAGACAGATGAATTTCAGACTCAATGATGAATAAGTAATATACAATGTATGTCAGTCAATGCACCAGCCGTATAATATGAGAGTTGTGCTGGTGATAGATACCATTGATGATGAGGTTGATGCAGTGACTATTCCAATTAAGGAGAGGCTGGGTGTTGAAGTATTAGCAGTGGTAATTATAAATTTTGAAAGTGATGGGATCAATGAATATGATGAGATGGTAGGTGCTCTGTATGGGAGAGGTGCTTACACTTATTCTCCAAAGAAGCTTGATCTAGATTTTAAAAATAGAACTACTTATCCAGCTTGTCCATTAATTGAGGAGCCACCGACTTTGGAGTTGAAGGCCATCTCATCTCATTTGTGCTATGTGTTTTTGGGGGCTGACAATACCTTACCAGTAATTATTTTAGATGATTTGGTTGAGACAGAGATAGATGCATTATTATCAGTGTTATAGAGGTTCAAGAAAGCTATAGGGTGGACCATTGCCGATATTGTGGGTATTTCGCCAAGCATATTTACCCATAAAATCTAGCTTGAACCAAACTACATCCTGAGTATTGAGAATCAATGCCGGCTAAATCCTTTTGTACAGTAGGTAGTAAAGAAAAAAATCATTAAGTGGTTGGATGCTGGTATAGTTTACCCTATTGCCGATAGCAAATGGGTCAATCTTGTTCAATATATCCCAAAGAAAGGTGGAATTACTGTAGTGCCAAATGAGAAGAATGAGTTCGTGCCAATGAGACCAGTTATAAGTTGGGAAGTGTGCATAGACTATAGGAAGCTGAACACATGAACCCAAAAGGACCACTTCCTAATGTCCTTCATGACTAGATGCTTGATAGACTTACAGGAAGGGGCTGGTAATATTTTCTGGATGGTTATTCGGATTACAATCAGATCATGATTACTCCCAAAGATCATAAGAAGAAAACCTTTACCTGCCCATATGGGACCTTTGCTTTCAAGAGAATGCCATTTGAGTTATGCAACGCTCCAGCCACATTTCAGAGATGCGTGATATCCATCTTTCCAGACATGGTAGAATACACCATTAAGGTATTTATGGATAGCTTTTTTATAATTGGTTATTCTTTTAATGGTTGTTTGGTCCACTTAGCTAATGTTTAGCGTCAATGTGAAGAATGTAACTTGGTACTCAACTGGGAGAAGTGCCATTTTATCGTAAAATAAGGAATTGTGCTTGGGCACAAGATCTCAAAAAGAGGCATAGAGGTTGATAAGGCATAAATTGAAGTAATTGAAAAGTTGGCACCACCAGTCTCGGTAAAGGGTATTTAGAGTTTTTTGGGCCATGCTGGTTTTTATAGGTGATTCATCAAGGATTTCTCAAAGATTGCAAATCCTCTTTGCAATATCCTTCTGAAAAAGGTGAAGTTTCATTTTGATGAGGTATGTATGAAGGCTTTTGAGTGCTTGAAGGAGCAGTTGGTGTCAACCCCTATAATAGTGTCCCAGACTAGTCTCTATCATTTGAAATTATGTGTGATGCAAGTGGTATGGCTTTAGATGTGGTCCTATGGCAAAAGCGAGAAAAGGTACTTCACCTTGTGTACTATGCTAGTAAGGAATTAAACCCTGCTCAAAAGTATTATATTGTTACTGAGCAAGAGTTGTTAGCAATGGTTTTAGCCTTCGAGAAGTTTCGATCCTACTTAATTTGGACTAAGTTGATTGATTATAAAAACCATGCAGCATTGAGTTACCTAATGGTGAATAAAAATGCAAAGCCAAGGTTGATTCAGTGGGTTCTCTTGATACAAGAGCTTGATTTTGCAGTAAAAGACCAGAAAGGCACAAAAAATCAAGTTGCAGATCACTTGTCCAGACTTGAGGAAGAACCAATACTGAAAATAGAGGATGGGTTTGAAATCGATGATACTTTTCCAGATGAGCAAATTTTGAAAGCATTGCATAACCTAATCCCTGGTTTATTGATTTTTCCAATTACTTGGCAAGTGATCTTGTCCTGGAAGACTTATCCTTTCAGCAGCGAAAGAGATTTACGCATGAATTAAGTAAATTCTTCTGGTATGAACCTTATCCATTCAGAATTTATATGGATGGTATAATTCATAGATTTATCCCTGACGTCGAAAGGATGAGCATTCTTGAGGAATGTCATGCTTCACCAATTAGAGGTCACCATGGAGGAACCCGCATAGCCCACAAAGTCTTACAATATAGGTATTACTGGCCAACAATCTACAAAGAAGCTCATGACTTTGCAGTAGCCTATGACCAATGCCAACGTCCACGCAATATTTTGAGGCACCATGAACTCTGTATGACCCTTATTTTAGAGTTGAAGCTATTTGATGTGTGGGGTGTGGACTTCATGGGGCTATTTATGAGCTCCTATGGTATGAGGTATATCTTGGTTGCGGTTGATTATGTATCCAAATAGGTGGAAGCGGTAGCTCTCCCCAATAATGAATGTAGAAGCATTACCTCATTCCTGAAAAGGATATTTTTCTCGATTTAGCACTGCACGTACAATAATTAGAGATGGTGGGTCACATTTCTGCAATCGCTTGTTCAAGAGTCTGTTTGAGAAATATGGAGTAAATCATAAGGTGGCCACACCTTATCATCATCAGAAAAGAGGGTAGGTTGAGGTCTCCAATCGTAAAATTAAGTCTATTTTAGCAAAGACTGTGAATACCAACAAGACCGATTCATTGCAAAAGTTGGATGATGTATTATAGGCCTACCAGACAACTTATAAAACCCCATAGGTGCCTCCCCATGTCAACTTGTGTTTGGAAAGGCATGCCACTTTCCCGTTGAGCTTGAGCACAAGGCACAATAGGCATTGAAGAAGCTGAATTTTGAGTGTTATTATGCAATAAAAATGAGGATGAGCAAAGTGAATAAGTTGGATGGATTCTGACTGTGGGTTTATGAGAGTTATGCACTGTACAAGGAAAATATGAATCTGCATTATGATCAAAAAATTAAGAAAAGAGTATTTAAGCTAGATGATCAGGTGTTATTGTATAATTTGAGACTTCGCTTGTTTTCAAGCAAGTTAAAGTCTAGATGGTATGGGTCATTCACTGTAGTGAGTGTGTTCCCATATGGAGCTATAGAATTAAAGAGTGATGGTAAAGCCCCATTCAAGGTGAATGGGCAAAGAGTAAAGCACTAAATGGGAAGCACTGAAAAAGTTAAAGTGGTTGTTGATCTAGACCTTGGTGAAGTCTGAGTAGCTAAGGCAATTGAGTCGTATCATGACGTTAAATCAAGTGTTGCATTGGAGGCATCCCATGGGGCTAATTGGTGAAATCTAAGTATCCAACCTAGCCACATCGTGCCATGGTGTTAAATCAAGCATTGAGTGGGAGGCAACCCATGTTTTGTACTTATTTAAGTAAAGGGTAATTTGTGTGTTCAATATGCAGGGCTGGAGATTGCAAGAATAATATGAAAAAAATTTCTGGTGCTAGGCCATACGACCCACTTTACGATTCACAATAGGACCTTATGGCTTATAGTCAGGAGTCGTAGGGTGACCAGAACTTAGACCACTCTCAAGTATTTGGTCTCTGGATTCATTATGACTCTTAGAACGAGTCGTAGTGAGTTACTACGACTCGTCATCTTGATTCATAATGACTGGATACCTAGGTAAGGTTCTAGGCATTGCAGATAGAGTCTAAAACTCTTAGTCACTGGTTACGAGTCGTTAAGACAACTCTTAATCAGTCTTGACAACACAGACCTATCAGGTCGACCCGACCCAATTCTAATAATTAAAATTAATATACCCAAGGGGCAAATAATTGGCATTCCAATCATTCAAATTACCGACCCCCTCTATTCTCTTAGGCTACCAAACTCAACTTAACAAAACTCTAAACACATCCCAACTTTAATTACTTCAAAATGCTCCTAAGAATCTAACAAGCTCAAATAGTAGGGCTCTAAATTCTTTGAAACTTAAGCTCAAAAAAAGAATCCAACATAAGCAACAAAGTAGGTATTTTGAGTTTTACTGCTATATTATTAAAGCGATGCTTCAATGTAAATGGTTGCTTGGATTTCTTGTTCTAAAGTTCTGAGCATAATAGTATATGAGCCCTAATATTGAGAAATTTGTAAAATAATATTGATAATGGGAGTTAATGATCTAATGTAGACTAGTTTTGGTTAAATGAGATGAATTAGAGATGATTGATGTTGTTAAATATGAATATTATTGTGTTGAGTTGGAAATTGGAACCAACTTCTCTAATTAGTTGTGTTACAGCAGCTATGGGTTCCTTAACGACTCGTAAGGTCACTTAATAAGTTATTACATCACTCGTAACCACTGGTAACATGATTAATTAGAAGAGTGTAGGTTTTGTTGTCATTACAACTTCTCCCAACGAGTCACAGTCACACTGTACGATATTGCATCAGGAATGTATTTCTGGTCAGTTAACGAGTGTTAGTAACAAGTCATAGTCTGACATTACGACTCATTATAAGGACTCCTTGCCTGACCAATGAATACTGAGTAGGCAACCTTCCGCCCTACGAGTCTCACTATGAATCGTAACCAAAGGCCACAACTCGCACTCATGAGTCGTAGTGTGTCCAAATCCTGCCACACTGACACCTTATTCTCTTATTTTTCTTTCCTTTTCTTAGGGCTAACCAATGAGTCTCATACAATAGGTACTAATAGATCCAAAAGGATATTCATCAAAGAAACTAAAACTGAAGAAGAACACCCAAAAGAAACCTGCCCCAAAGCCCACTTTTCAGCTGAGAAACAAGGACACAGATGAGTCAAACGATGACCTCAAAGAATACCCAGTAAAGGAGCAAGTGGAACCAAGGAAAAAATAGCCTAAGGGAAAGAAAACAGCTATTGTAGAGAAGTACACACCCCTAGGTCCACACCACGAATGAAGAACCCTAGAACCTCACCACCCCATTCAACACATCCTCTGATGAGAAAAATGATGATGACATAATGAATAAAAAAATGGTGAGGGTGTTGGTAAGGAAAAATCAGGTACTGATGAAGGGGAAGAATTAGGGTCTGAGGATGAAAATGAGAATGATGACAGGTCTACAGCTAAAGAAAAAGAGAAGAGTGATAGCCCGGTCAGAGTAGTGCCACCATCACAAGTACCTCCCACTCTACTATCCATCCAGCCTACTCCGATGCCCATCATTGAATGATGGGGGTACCTCGAAATACAGGAACTATATCAAAAGCGTAGTACCATAAATCCAAAAAATTGTAAACCCCTGAGAGGTATTTATCTTAAGAGACAACTAACTACTACTGGCATGACTGAGATGCCTATGTTTAAGGCATGGTTCAAGCAATACAAGTTTGAGTGGATGACTAAAACATCGAGCCAGTATAGTGAAACATTAGTACGTGATTTTTATGTTGCGTATCAGATAGAACTAAAAAGGCAAAATCTGCAAGGAAATTTATGGAAGGGTGCGGACCCAATATCAGACTTAGCGATTCGAGGTGTTCAGGTGAATATCTCATCTTAGACAATCTCCCAAATATTGCATGGGCCAAAATTATTGCTTTTAGCCAACACCATAGAATTAGAGTTTCGAGTAGGTGAGGTAAATAAAGTGAAGGTGAAACAGATAGGTTTTGAGGATAAGCTCATTCAGTTCTGGTGGATGGATAAATTATTACTTCAGCTTGGGAAGATGCCCCATGGGAAGTTGGTGGTATCGGGAATTCATCATCAATTAAGAAGAACATCCTGAACTTTTAGGCTAATGTATGGTGGACCTTGGTTAGACACAGGCTGAGTTTAAATTTTTTAGACAAGATCATGGGTCTAGATAAGGTAGCATTGATAGTAGGCATAATGTCAGACTATGAGATCGATGTAGCCAAGTGGATAGCTTGTGAGATCATGGATAGGGCCACCAGTACCGATATAATATTGGCCTTTCCCTGCCTATTGACTCAGATATTTTTGTATACAGAAGTGCCAGAGCTCTTAGATATCGATCGATTCTTAAGGAGAAGGACTACTATAGACTTAGGGTTAATCAAAGACGTCACCAACCCAATCTCCAAGATAGCCAAGATGACATCTACTATGGTTAATGATGCTTATGAGAGCCAAGGGAAGAGACAAGACACTGAGAGGGGTGGTACTCCTACTGAGACTGGACAATCCAAACCTCAAGCCTCATATGTAGCAGGCACCTTCAGTACTTCTACTTACCACCTACTGCGACACCACGACTATCCACATCCAGGTCATTTCCAATTGTAATAGTGTCATAATTATTTCTGACTGAGGTAATAACGAGCTTGAGTACCATGGATACAAAGGTTGACATATGGAGGGTGGATTAAAACCATGGGTTGAGAAGAGGCTGAGTGAAAAAATAAAAAAAATACTGGCAAGGTTTGATGGGTTCGAGTAAAGGATTACTCGGCAGCTTGAGGGCGTCTAGTAACTAGATCTAGCAGGTGTACAGGCCGAGTTAGATGAGCTATGAAAATCAGTAGAAGAGTTGCGCGATAGACCAATCCTCTTGATACCTAGCATTGAAGAGACCCGAGAAGAGGATGTGGTTGAAAAAATTTGGGATGTTGATGACTCGACCCTTGAGGGAAATTTTAAAGAAAGAAGAAGGAAGAGAAAAAAATAAGAAAAGAAAGAGAAAAATCATAGAGGAAGAAAACATTGAGGAGACAAAAATAGTGAATATGCAGGACGAGTTAGACCGATAAACTAGGGTCCAACAAATGGCGATGGGGGATGGTATTTCGAGACCTGCTAATACTACTAGAATTAGCAGTAGTATAGCCACACAAGATGATACACCACTGAGTGCACCGATCACCATCGGTGCCATGATTTCTGAGAATATCTCGATAATTGTTGGACTACCACTAATGAGAGTGGGGCTCGGTTTGAGGGCCCCTGTGCTGATAATATTTGATTAGGTGCCTAAGGTGCCCAAGTATGTCTTCGCCCCTTGTTTTATATTTCTAGATGCACTGGGGATAGTGAATAGGTATTCAGTTAGGGCGAGGGTGTACCGCATAGACCCCGCCGGTTGTTTTTGTTGTGTTTCTTTTCCCATCAATTGTGGTTTGAATGCAGAATGTACATGTTTTGTTATGCTTTTGATTTTTTCTTTTGTGTTGTGTAATTCTCAATTAGGAAGAAAATTTGTACCTAAAGTAGACATGTTTTGAATAATTGTGTTTAAATTGTTGAAATAATGTGAAGAATTGGTACCCCTCCTAAAAATTTTGACAATTGTGTGATTAATGCGCGCATGTGATTGATGTGAATCTTGTAATGGCATTAGAATTAGGAATTTAATAACTATGGCGAACAATTGCATGAACTGGATAGAAAGTAATTAACAATGTGACCCTGTACAACTGGATAGAAAGTAATTAACAATGTGACCCTGTACAATATGTGTGTGAGGTGTTACCTAATTTCTTTTGTGCGCAAAAATCAGAACTTGCCCGGTTAGTCTTGCCTAGATTGTAGCACCATCAGTAAGGAAATTATCATACGCCAATTTGAACATAGTCCACTTTAACCTAAATAACCAACCAAAAGTGAATAAGAATTCCTTGATCCCAAATTTGAGCTTTAATAGACTTAATTTTTTTTTTACACTGATTAACCTTTCTATTTTAATTGTAATGACCTGTCTTGGACCTGGAACTCCTTGGAAACTGTGCACCTCAACCCAAGAAAATTGCCTAATTTGGGGAGGGGGGATATTATAGGGGTGCACAAAGAATAGTGGGTATGAAGAAGGGGTATGAATAGAAAAGAAGGTAGGGTTGGGTGTGGTAGAAAAAGAAAAACTAAAAAATTATCCAAAATAGAAAAAAAAGCAATGAAAAGAAATTTGTGAAAAATGATAAAATGAAAAGAATAAAAGATCACACCCAATATGAATAGGTAGAAAAAAAGGGGAGAAACAAGGGCGAATTGAAAAAAAAGTTGAAAAATAGGTGGACCCAGAAGAAATCATAGTGTCAAGGAGGCTAAGTCACTATAAATATCCCAAAATATACCATACCATCCCTAAGCCTACATTAAAAGCCAAATAAAATCCTATAGTGATTCTAACCCAACTGTCTAAAAACTAAGGTAAAAAAAATAAGGGCAAGCCTATGGCATTTTGTGCATACGGTGGAACTTTTTTGTGAGCGAGAGTGTCTCGTGGACTTCCCTATGTTATCTCGATAAATCCATCTGAGTGAATGGGACTTCTTTGACTGACAGGGTACATAGATCACATTGTTAGATTACTTATCTGTTTAGATTGTGTAACTTGTATCTATGCCTAGTTGTTCGTTGTTAATGTAATGCCATTATTTGAATCCTATGTGTCACATCATTATGATAAATCAATATACACAATTGAGTTCTTAAAGAAAAAAATAGGAGGGGAATAATATGTTTTGAGCAAATATTGATAACTCGACTGACAAAGGTACCTTAGGATCTTCCCGATTAAGCATCATTTGTGTTCTTATTTTGTGTTTTACATGAGGACATGCAAATGTTATAAGTTGAGGGTGTTGATGTGCTGTGGAAACATGGTAAATTTGATGCTTAAAATGGTAAAATTATGCATTGACTTAGGTCATTTCATTGGATGTGATGTGCATTTTATATGTTTTGCAGGAAAAATAGGTCGGAAGGGGTGCTAAAATACAAGGATAAAGGAAAGTGTTGAAAAGTTAAAGTTCTAGTCAAGGTATAAGTCGTTAAGTTACCTTACGACTCATAACCAGACTCACAAAGATACCAGTGGGCATAACAAGTTTGCGGAAGTGAATTCAAGGAATTCTATGAGTCGTAAAGGTAGACTAAGACTCGTAGTGTAATGTCGTAATGAGAACAGTATGCATATCCCTGAAAATTGATGATACAGTGGTTAAGATTGAAGGCCATGAGTTGTAAGGTTAGCAGAGTCAAAAGCCCGGAAGACAAAAGTTCAATAGGGTGCCTAAGACTATCAGCATATAATTCGTAAGGAGACTATACGAGTCGTAGCCACTAAAGCCTAAAGACAGATACGACAGTAGGCAACGAATCTCAACCAAACATAACAGCTCATTGCCAGAGATGTAACCACTACCGACATACTTTTCCTATTTTTTTATCAAAATCCTTTGTTATTTTGAGATACTATAAATACACTAGGGTTAGTTCTTTATTATGTTATGCACTTTTGATAATTTTCTCTATACTTTCACATACTTTGATTATTGATACAATTGTTCTTGAGTTTTGGTTTCATATTCAATTAAGGATTTCAGATTTTACACTTTCATAATTGTACAATTCATTACATGCTTTCTTCATTGATGGTCATGGATTATTGCATAAGCATGGGCGGCTAATTTCCTTGACTTGGGTTGTGCGAACCCTGGTTGATTAACTATGTAAGGAAAGTGGGAGATTCATCTATTCTATTGTAGATATGTGTATCACAATCTTCTTCGCATTAATCATACCCCAATTTTAATATCCCATACTTTTTCCTAGCTTGAAATTGTCCCAAGAATGTTAGAAACTTTCTTTGAAAGATGAGTCCACTTTTGTACATATGGAATTTTTAAGATTTTCACTTTTTATCATGTGTAAAATTGAATTAGCTTTCCAATGATACCAATTTCGTCTAAATCCGGTATCAGAGTGAAAAATTATAGATATTTTATCGAGAGCTGTCAGAATCGCCCAGGTGCGATGGCCAGGTTGATGGACCGTCGATCTAGCGATGGACCATCACCTTGACCGTCAGTATTGTTTATGCATATGAACCCCATGCATTCAACCTACCTCACATGCATACCAGTATATTTAAAGTACTGACGCATTAGCACTATGGTGTCTTATACCATAGGTTCAGAGACACGAGCTCCAGAGCATTAGTAGATTCCAGTCTCAGCAGTCAGAATTAGCAGTGAGTCCTCATCTTTTGAAGACATGATCATTACTTTATTACCTTATTAATTTATTTATTAGTTGGAGTTAGTTGGGGACATGTCCCATCAACTCCTCATTCAGACAGTTCAGTCATGATTTAGAGGTTTTTCAGACTACAGTATATTTCAGACAGTTTATTTCAGTTGTTTTTAGGTATTTCATACCCCACCCAAATATTATATTTTTATTAGATATTATATCTCAGTGTTGAACCTTATGTCCTTTTAGTTTATGTTTTCGTATTATACAGTATATTATGCAGTATACAGGTACAAATATCAGTCATGGGTTAGTTTGTGGTCCTTCGGGGTCATGACCACCGTGTAGCATTATGGGTACTAGATTTGGGGAATTATAAACTTGGTATCAGAGCCTAAGGTTCAATAGTGTCCTAGGAAGTCTGAAAGTCGTATCTAGTAGAGTCTTGTACATGAGTGTGTTGCGCACCATATTTATGTGCAGGAGGCTATAAGATGTTTTAGGAACAGTTACCCTTCTTTCAGTATTCATGTCATGCCAGTGAGCATAATCTCAAGTCAATCTCTTAGTCTAATCTGTTTCTCCCTTTATTTTACAGAACATGCCTCCAAAAAGAAGAAATGGGAGTCAGTCAGCCCCTCAGCCCGAAGTACCTTTGGGCGAACATGTTTCTCATACAGAGTTCAGAGCTATATTCACTACTCTTGCTCAGTCATTAGCTACTCAGAATAAATGACCAGTTGTCATTCCGACCAACCTAGTGGCCAATTTAACTACAACCAGGATTCAGGACTTCACCCGAATGAATCCTCCTTCCTTTATCAGGTCTAAGTCAAATGAGTACCCTTAGGAATTCATCGATTAGGTTCATAAGGTTACATACATCATGGGGGTTACTCCTAGTAAGAGTGTTGAGCTATCTGCATATCAGTTGTAGGATGTTGCTTACACTTGGTACAAGCAGTGAAAGTCAAAAAGGCCAGATGATGCAGGGTCTATTGAGTAGGAGGAGTTTGTCACTGCATTCTTAGATAGATTCTTTCCCCAAGAGTTGAGAGAGGCTAAGGTGTTAGAATTCATCAACCTGAGGCAATGTAATATGACGGTGAAAGAGTATTCTCTTAAGTTTACTCAATTAGCCAGATATGCTCCTCATGTGGTTGTAGATAGCAGGGCTAAGATGAGTAAGTTTGTCTCTGGGGTGAATGATAGTATGGTCAATGAGTGTAGGTTCGTGATGTTGAATAGTGACATGAACATAGCCAGGCTTATGACTCATGCTCAGCAGATAGAAGAGCAAAAGATTAAGATGAGGGAGAATAATAATAAGAGAGCAAGGACAGGTAGTTTCAACTTTGTTCAGCCCAAATTAGAAGGAGGAAACCATTCTCAATTTCGTCCTAAGACAGCAGTTCCAGCTCCTTCTTCAGCTAGTGATCCAGCTTCTAAGTTCAGGGATGGTAATAGAGATAGAGCGCCAGGCTCTATGTCTCAGGGCAGTGTTAGCAGTGCCGGCACCTAGCCTCTTTGCCAACCTTATGGCAAGCACCATCAGGGTATTTACAGAGCTCGCAATGGTATTTGTTTTGGATGTCCCAAGCCAGGCCACAAATTTGAAGACTATCCTCAGCCAGGTCCTCAGAGTCAGCAGAATCGTTCCTCAGTTTAGTCTGATTTCCCAAACCAGCAGGGTTCCACCTCTAGCGCTACTAGTGGGAAACACCCAAATAGACTTATGCTCTTCAGTCCCAACAAGATTAGGAAAATTCTCCTGATGTGGTTACTGGTACGTTATAGATCTTTTGTGTTCATGTTTATGCTTTGCTAGATCTAGGAGCTTCTATGTCTTTTGCTACTCCCTATATAGCAAGCGATTTCGGAATCAGTCTCGAAATTCTAGTAGAGCCCTTTTTAGTCTCTACCCCAATGGGTAAAACCATTATAGCCCGGTGGTTATACAAGAACTGTACGGTTATGATATTTTAAAAAGTCACTTCATCAGACTTAGTCGAATTAGAGATGACTGATTTTGATGTCATTCTCGGCATGGATTGGCTTTATTTCATCTATGCTATAGTCGACTATAGAAACAAAATAGTTCAGTTTCAGTTTCTGAATGAACACGTCCTAGAGTGGAAGGGTAGTGATCAGCTTTCAGAGGTCAGCTTATTTCCTACCTTCGGGCAAGGAAAATGATATCTAAGGGATGTGTCTATCATCTTATTCGATTTAAGGACACTAGTTACACAACTCCCTTTCTTGAATCAGTCCTATTAGTAAGTAAATATTCAGATGTCTTTCCCAAAGATCTTCCAAGAATTCCTCCTGAAAGGGAAATAGACTTCGACATTGATCTTTTTCTAGATACTCAGCCTATATCTATTACACCATATAGAATGGTACCAGTAGAACTCAAAGAATTGAAAGAGAATTTGAAGGATCTCTTAGATAAGGGATTCATTAGGCCCAGCGTGTCCCTGTGGGGTGCACCAGTTTTATTCGTGCGCAAGAAAGACGGTTCTCTTAGAATGTGTATTGATTACTTTTCCCAGAATTAATAACTTGATTGACCAACTTCAGGGTTCCAGTTATTTCTCTAAAATAGACCTCAGATCCGACTATATCAGCTCAGAGTCAGAGAATATGACTTTTCAAAAATAGCTTTTTGTACTCGGTATGGTCACTTTGAGTTTTTGGTTATGTCCTTTAGTCTTACTAATTCCCCAGCAGCTTTCATGGACTAGATGAATCATGTGTTCAAGCATTACTTGGACATACTCGACATAGTCTTCATGGATAATATTCTAGTATATTCCCGCAGTGAGCGTAATAATGCAGACCATCTCAGAATCGTACTTCAGATTCTCAAAGATCATCAGCTGTTCACCAAATTTAGTAAGTTCAAATTTTGGCTAAGGTCAGTATCATTCCTTGGTCATATCATTTTCAGTGATGGCATTAGAGTAGATCCTCAAAAGACCAAAGCGGTAAGAAACTAGCCTAGACCTGTCTCTCCATTAGACATCAGGAGTTGGCTATTACAGATGGTTTGGTGAGGGATTTTATTTTATTTCATCCATTATGTCCATATTGACTCAGAAGAAAGTCAAGTTTCAGTGGTCAGATCCTTACGAGAAGAGTTTTCAGGAGTTAAAGACTCGACTCACCTCAGCTCCAGTCTTAGCTATTCCAGATGGTTCAGATGGTTTCATAGTGTATTGTGATGCATCCAGAGTAGTTTTGGGTTGTGTCCTCATGCAGTATGGTAAGGTCATAGCCTACGCCTCCAGACAACTTAAACCTCATGATAAGAATTATCTTACTCCTGATCTCGAGTTAGCAGCCGTAGTTTTTGCCTTGAAAATTTGGAGGCATTATCTATATGGTGTTTATGTAGATGTGTTCACAAATCATAAGAGCCTTCAGTATGTAATTTCTCAAAAAGATCTCAATCTTCGTCAGAGAAGGTGGTTAGAGCTCTTGAAATACTATGACATGAGTGTCCTTTATCATTCGGGCAAGGACAACGTAGTGGCCGACACTCTCAGTAAATTGTTCATGGGTAGTGTTGCTCATGTTATGGATAGTAAGAAGAAGTTAGCGTAGGAAATTCATCAGGTTGCAGACTAGGTATTCGCTTAGTCAATTCAAAGGAGGGCGACATATGGGTTCCGAGTAGTTTAGAATCATCTCTAACTTCCGAGGTAAAAGAAAAGCAAGATAGAGATCCCAGCCTTGTCAAGTTACAATAGTCAATAAAGGATCAGAAAGTAGTGGTTTTCTCCCAAGAAGGAGATAGTGTTTTGCGTTGTCAGGGTCGTCTGTGTGTTCCAGGTGTAGATGACTTAAGGTAGCAAATTCTTGCAGAAATGCAAGGCGCGCGCTACTCTATTCGTCTAGGGGCCACAAAGATATACCACAACTTGCGGAAAATCTATTGGTGGAATGGGATGAAGAGAGATGTTGTAGAGTGTGTGGCTAAGTTCTCTGCATGTTAGCAGGTTAAGATAAAGCATCAGAAGCCTAGTGGGTCCATGTAGGAGTTTAGTATTCCTACTTGGAAGTAGGAAGTTGTGAATATGGACTTCGTGACAGGTTTGCCTCGTACCCATCATCAACACGATTCAGTTTGGGTCATTATAGATAGGATAACCAAATCAGCTTATTTTCTTCCAGTCCATACCTCTTATTCAGCTGAGGATTACGCCAAAATCTACATCAGAGAATTTGTCAGATTGCACGGTGTTTCGCTATCTATTATTTCAGACAGCGGTACTCAGTTAACCTCTTATTTCTAGAAAGCGTTCTAAAGAGGTCTTGGTACCCAAATTCATCTCTGTACAGCCTTCCATCCTCAGACAGATAGTCAAGCAGAAACGACCATTCAGACCCTATAAGATATGCTAAGGGCATGTGCAATTGATTTCAAGGGTAGTTGGGATGACCACTTGCCTTTGATTGAGTTTGCATGCAACAATAGCTATCATTCCAGTATTTAGATGGCTCTATTCAAAGCTCTCTATGTTAGGAGATGCAGATCTCCAATCGGTTGGTTTGAAGTTAGTGAGGCCTCAGTTATAGGGCCTAACTTAGTATTCGATGCCTTAGAAAAAGCCTAGTTGATCAGAGAAAGACTCCAGGCTGCCCAGAGCCGACAGAAGTCTTATGCAGATATTCATAAAAAGGATATCGAGTTCAAGATTGGTGACTATTTCTATCTAAGATCTCTCCCATAAAGAGAGTGAAGAGGTTCAGCAAGAAGGGAAAGCTCAGTCCCCGATATGTCGGTCCTTTCAAAATTCTTAGTCAATTTGGCAAAGTAGCTTATGAGCTCGAATTGCCTTCAGATCTAGCCTCAGTTCATCCAGTCTTCCATGTCTCTTTTCTCAAGAAGTGCATGGGTGATCCAGCAGTTGTAGTCCCTATTCAGAGCTTAGATTTTTAGAACAACCTCTTTTATGAAGAGATTCCAGTCGAAATCCTAGACTATAAGACTCGTAGACTGAGGAACAAACAAGTACCTCTAGTCAAAGTTCTTTGGAAAAATTAGTCCATCGAGGGAGCTACTTGGGAAGCAGAAGCAGACATGCGTACCAAGTATCCTCACCTCTTCCCCGCCAACTCAGATCAAGCTCAAGGTACAAGTTCTCCTTAAACTTTTCAGTTTCATGTTCAAATTTCAGTTACAAGCTTGGTATCCCTTTCATGTTCAAAATCCCATTATAAATTTGGTATCAAATACCATTGTATATTCAGTCATGCATTCATGTATCAGTTCAGTTATATAATTATACATCAGGCATGCATTCTCATTGTGAGAAACTTAGTTCATCAGAACACTCAGTCATGCATTTATGAATCAGTTACAAAAGTGTCAGATATGCATGCTTAGTATGATATATTCAGTTATCAATCATGTCAGTCATGTTCTAGTTATTTATTTTCAGTATATACATCATTTTATCTTCTCCCCTCTCTTTCAGTCTCATTTGAGGATGAATGTTCTCAAGGAGGAGATATTGCAATACCCTGTACTTTTTCCTAGCTTGAAATTATCCCAAGAATGTTAAAAGATTTCTTTGAAAGATGAATCCACTTTTGTACATGTGGAATTTTTAAGATTTTCACTTTTTATCCTGTGAAAAATTGAATTAGCTTTCCAATGATACCAATTTCGTCTAAATCCGGTATTAAAGTGAAAAGTTATGGAAGTTTTACTGAGAGCTGTCAGAATCACCCAAGTACGACGGCCAGGTTGATGGACCGTCGATATAGCGATGGATCGTCGCCTTCATCGTCGCAGCCAAGGCACTGAGGCAACCTTCTAGATAAGGTGCGATAGACAGGTTGACGGACCGTCAAACTTGCAACGGACCGTCACCCAATCTGTCGCTACTTATGCAGTGAGTTCTTTTCCTGGTCTACGTGCGACGATCGAAACGATTGACCATTGAGCCAACGACGGACCATCACACCCACCGTCGTACATCCAGTTCAGTTATTTTTAAGTCATTTTAAAGGGGATTTTTGGTATTTTACCACCCGTTTATATACCTAGTAATATTTGACCAAGGCTCCAAAAATTCATTATTCTTCAATAACCTCAAAAATTAGGGTTTTCTCCCTAAGAGCAATCCTTAAGCAACAAAATCCAAATCTTCTTCAAGAACTAAGAGATTCAAATTCTTCAAGTTTAAGAACTTCAATAAACTCACTACCAAATATGCATAGTGTTCATTCATGGACTCTTTTCGTCCATGAAGCCCAAGGATCTCTTTTCAAAGTTCAAGTATATGGATTTCTTTATGAATTTCATGTTGGGTTTGCTTTTGTTCATATTGATATTTACCAATTGAAATCTAATCCATGTTGGGTGATCAATTTTATGTGGAATTGATTGGTATAGGTATAGATTCATGTGAACTTATGATTAAATCCTTAGATGAAAAAACTAGAGTTGAATTATGATGTTTATTTGTTGTAATGTTGTCTACATATACTATGCTTACCATGTATTTGATTAAATGCCTATGTAAAGGAAAAGTGCCCAACTAGTATGATATTAAGCAATTCTCATGTATGTACAAGTTTATGCATATCACATGTTTGATGAAATGCCTCAATAAATGAATTATGGATTGTGATGTTGGTCATGTATTCAATAAAGTCATGCTTTGTCAGCTTCTTTCCATCTAGTCCTAGGGGTACTTATACTCGACAATTAGCTGTGTGCCTAGAGCCAATGTCATGTTTTCAAGAACTCTCAGTCGAGCCATGTTTATGGAAATTCAGTCAGTCATGTGATTCAGGAAAACTCAGTAATCTCAAAAACCTCAGAAATTTAGTAATCTTAGTAGTATTTCGTCAGTCAACAAAACTCAGTTAACTCAGTCCATCTAGTTCAGTTAATCATGATCAGGTTCTATCCAGATAGGAGTAGAAATTAGCACTGAGGGAACCCAAGGATGGGAACCCACTTGTTATGTGAGGGTGTGATTCTTAGAAGTAATCCTCGCATTCTAGAAATACGTATCCAGCGTAGGTTGAGACATCATAGCCTATTATATAAGGGCAGATGAGGTGGATTAACCTGTTATATGAGGATTCCCATAATTCTCACTAGAGTTACATGTTATATGAGTGTTACTCACAGATTGTCCTTACCAGTGGTGCGGTATTGACACCCTTCCAATTAGGGTTACATATTGGACCCCAACTCAGCCATAATGGTGTATTAGGGGCATGTCAGTTAGATAACTACTTCCCACAGTTTTAGTATCAGTATCAGTAAGAGAACTCAGATAGTTCTTCAGATTTAGGACTGTCGGATACAGTCAACTCAGAACAGTATGGAGCTCAGCTAGTTCTATCAGATTTAGGACTATCAGATACAGTCACTCATGTTACCAGTTATATCAGTTAATAGAACTCAGTTACCATTCATGTTAGTTATCAGTAAATTCATGTTATCACGATCTCAATTATTGTTACTATGAATTCATGCATGTATTCTTACATTCATATTAGTCAGTTAGTCAGTATTGTTCATTCATATGAACCCCATGCATTCAACCTACCTCATATCTATACCAGTACATTCAAAGTACTAACGCATTTGCGCTATGGTGTCTTATACCATAGGTTCAGAGACACGAGCTCCAGAGCATCAGTAGATTCCAGTCTCAGCAGTCAGAGTTAGCAGTGAGTCCTTATCCTTCGAGGATATGATCATTAATTTATTACCTCATTAATTTATTTATTAGTTGGAGTTAGTTGGGGACATGTCCCATCAACTCCTTATTCAGACAATTCAGTCATGATTTAGAGGTTTTTCATACTACAGTATATTTCAGACAGTTTATTTTAGTTGTTTTTGGGTATTTCATACCCCACTCAGATGTTATATTTTTATCAGATATTATATCTCAGTGTTGAACCTTATGGCTTTTTAGTTTATGTTTACGTATTATACAGTATATAATGCAGTATACAAGCACAGATATCAGTCATGGGTTAGCTTATGGTCCTTTGGGGTCATGAGCACCGTGTAGTGTTTCGGGTACCAGATTCGGAGCATTACACCAAGCTACTACAGAAGCTTGGGAATTGCCTATATTTGAGAACGTCCTCACAAGGGAGTTTAAGATTGGTAAAAGGAGGTTACGATAGTAATTTGAGGCTATTAACCCTCATCTAATCAACTTTAGACTCATAAGGTGAGAGTTGTACTGAGGTTGTAGACAAGGGACAGCAAGGCAACACCCTGAGACTCATAAGGTGAAGGGTGATATTTATCAACACATTCATAAGGCAGTTGATAATACATAGCTAGTAAATTTTGCATGTGGGTTAGGTGGATTAAACACTATAAACTTAAGGAGTTGAGAAGCCAGGAGGAACATATTCCTAGTATTCGTATTCTATTATTTACAAACCCAAACATCCAAGTTCGGCTATTGGTTACTATTGACTTTAAAATCCCCCCATTTACTTTTTTGCACTACTTGTTGATTTTGTCGAGTTTAAGATACGGTTCCACGTTTTCCCTGTGGATTCGACCCCAACCTTATTTGGGTTACTATATTTGATATCAGCTGCAACATACTTCTTTGGAGGTTAGTTTTGGGCTGACCTCAGTAGAGAATAAGTTCGAAGAATGTTTTAATAGAGCTCACACTCTATCGCAGAATATGAACATGGAAGAAGTAAAACTTTTCCTAGAACATTTCATAGCCTTTCACTCATAAGTATGGTGCAATTTACACCCATATATAAGATTCTATTTAATGTGGCTTTCAAACATCCTAGTACACTTTAAACCTGTTCTTTGATACCAGGTTTGTTATTGCCCAAGACTACTCCCCAGTCGTAACACAGTGCTTAGACTCATAAGTAACCCCAAACTAACCCACGGCCTGGTAAAACACTAAGAATATAAAAAATAATGAATAAAATACTTATGCAGAAGTTGAACTAAATAATAAAATATATATATTCAAAGAAAAACCAATCAACAATAACTAAACCTGAGATCACAAGCTGAACATCCAACTATAAGTCTGAAAAGCCTCTAGCAAACTCTAACTGCCTGAAAACTAGGAATGATAAAAATAAAATAAAATGTTGACACTGGCCCTCACATAATGTGGACTCACTAAAATATTGTTGTTGATACGGTAAGGGATCGTACTAGGTCCAATCCGGATACTAAGCATCAGAACCTATATTGTGAGATAATATAGTGTAGAAAAATATATGCGATAAGTACTTTGAATGTATTAAGTATATGAGATAGAAAATAATTGATATAAGCTGAACATAGTACACGTAACATAGTAAACTAATGCCAGACCAAGTAATGAACATGTGTTGTATAATAAACTAAATAACTGAACACAAGGTCATGTAAGAATATGGATCTGAGTTGTAAACTGTTAACTGGACTGTAGGAGCTACTAATAAATGACATACCCTAATTTGAGCTAATCGAGGTCCAACTCGTAACCCTAGATCGATGGTGTTCAATACCTTACCAAGGATACGAACACTGATTGACGTGGATCCACTAAACTGGTGTCTGTAAGGACTAAGGTGTCAAGCGATAGATGACCCTTTATAGAACTTATGGTGGCATTATAGTTCTAGGACTTAGGGACTTCTACTAAAGGTTTCAACCTAACTATCAGATGACCTTTCATCTCTGCGTCTGCTAGGTGCTAAGTACTACTCCCAACTAAAGGATATTGATAACTACGATGCAATGCTAATAATATTTTGAAGACTGAAAATAAATAAATTATCTAAAAGCATTCAAAACATGTAAAGTAGGGGAAATAGTACCCAAAATTATATGCATGAAATCCCAGATCATCGGGTGTTTATAACCCACCATCTCAGAAGAATGCAACTATTATGCTAATTCTATAAACTAAATGAATTCAAGTAGATTAATGACCCAACTCCAACACTTATGGATTTCATAATATAACTAAGGTTTGTGATCATGGTTACGTAATGATACTATGATTTACAATAAAATAGGGATTATAACTCAATGACACCAAGGGATTGAGATATCAATAAATTTGCCAACAGATATAAACCCTGTATTTGAAAAGGGAACTAAACTTGAGAATTTGGGTTAACTTTGGGACTCAATGGGTGAAAGGATACCTATTGATAAAATCCCACATACCTGGAGATAGGAACCCTGAAGAATTATTTGGAATTGGTAGTCTGAAGAAGATGAACCCTAGCTATACCTTAGAAAAAAATTGCCCTTTTTCTCTATTTAAAAGTAAGTACCAGATTTTTTTTCTGAGCAATGAGGGCTTATGGTAATATTAACCCTAATACACATCCTTGAAATACCCAAAACGATAAAGTTTTGATGTTAAAAGAGTGAGAAAAGACCGATATGCCTCTTTTTAAATTCATAACTGGAAACTACTGGGCGGGACATACTGGACCTTCCCAAGATCGTGGGTTGCACTCTGAACATGATCAGACGAGCCTTGGTACAATCATGGGATCTACCTATGATCGTACCTTGGTTCGTAGGTTTGAAGGTTAAATCAAGAGTATTTGTGGGACTCATGATCATGCCTAGGGTCGTGGTTTCAAAGCATGATCGTGGTGTCCTCTCGTGGTAGAGAGGAACACTTATTAAGTTTTAGATATTGGGGTTGTCTCAATTATGCGAGACCATTGTACAGTCATACAATGTAACCACAGCTGTGGTTTGGCTCATGGTATCTCAATGTAGAGTTATACTTCACAAAAAGAACCATAATGTTTTACTCCGATATCGGATTAAGGCAAAACTGGAAACATTGAAAAGATAATTCAAATATCAACTATTTTGTAGGTCTAGAGCCTAAATATGCATTAAATTTGGAAGTTATGCTCGTTTAAAGCTAATTATTTCTTAAGAAATCAATTGGTAAGAGAGGTTTTGTCTTGGTTAAGGGCTAGAAGGTTCTTGTGGCCTTGTTACATGGATAAATACCTTATCATGCTATTAAAACTTGATGTTTAACCCTACATATTCTTGAAGGATGGTTCTATCTTTGGCTTGGATTTTTTAGGGTGCTGAACAATTTTCGGGTAGAGTTCTCTTAAGGTGAGAGTTAATGAAATCTTGGGTCAGGATAATTTCTGATAAAAAATTGGCATTGTGTAGTTTAGAGATTTTTGGTTTCTTGTGGTATAGTGTTTTATAATTTTGTGTTCAGATTATGATATTCAAGTAACATGGAAGTTCATAAAATTTTGAAATGAGAATTAAGTTCGTAGAACTCCGGTTATGAAGGTTATCATGATAGGATATATCTATATTGTCTGAAAATCTAGGTGTGTATTATGAAATATGGGAACTGCTAAATCTCCCCCAAGTTTCCATTTAGTGACCAATGTCGCAGCCAGGTGACCACTACTGCGAAGCCATTATGGTGGTCGACCAACAGTTGTGACGGTGTAGGTGAAAAAGGCAGACTGCTATGGCGGGCAACTAAGCCACCATAGTAGGACTGTTATAGCAGTTAGGTTCCCGCTACAGTGGTCATTGAACAGTTTTAATACTCTAAGTCTATTTATAGTTTATTTCTCAAAACTATAAGGTCTCGTGCTTAGACATGAGAGCGGCAATTTTCTCACTTGCTTGGGGGCTTTTAATCGATAAGGTAAGATTATTACTACCTTCTGACAATGTGTAATCTGTGTAATTCATAAAATGATTAAAATGGAGGTATATAGTGGAATTCTTGAATTAGGCCTCAGTTCATGATTTAGTGATGAAAAATCTATGGTTATTACTAAATTTTCCTAGTAATGATTTGAGGATTATCACTTTCTAGAGTAAAATTATTCTCCTTGAATGTAAATTATGGAAATTTGAGGCAAATAAGTGGTTGAAAATTTCTTATACTACTATTTAGGCTATGAAAAAGGATAAAATTTGTAGGGTTGAATTTCTAAGGCTTAGAATTAAAGAGAAGTGGTCAATTACTCCTTATTGTTTGTTTTTAGCCTTTGAACATTTTGAGGTATTGAGGAAAGGCAAGACTTTTGTGGACTAACTTATTTTTAGGGTTTTGCAGTTGAGGTAGGTTATAGTTTAATTGGAGTTTAGAATTTTTTGATTGTATGTATGCTCCTCAATTGGATGTTTCTTGATTGATCTTCGGATATGCTTGTAATTGATGATAATTGGATTGTTGACACTTCTATGAATAATTTATTAAATATCAAACTTGATCGAAACGTTTATGATTGTAAGTATATTTGTAAACTTAGTAAACAGTGTTGTATCATGAGAGATAATATATTTGACCAAATGCATATAATATAATCACGGAGGATCTAGTACCACATGGGTACAAATATGGATATTGATGCTATTTATTATTGAAGATCAAGTGCTACATCGATAATGGTATGGACTTAGATTGTTCCCTACAGTTCATGACTAGTTGGTCAGAAATAAGTTCCTTAGAATATGCATACAAACTAGTGTGATTTTAAAATATTCTATGATTGATAAGTTGATAACGAACTAATATTGTTCTAATTGTGAGGTTAAGATGGACATAATGTTACCTATATTATGATTGTTGATTTCGTGGTTGTTTACGATATGATTAATACTCTTGTTCCTTAAAAGGCTTGTTAATGGATATTGTTTGACTTGTTATTTAGTATGTTGATTCATTGAATTACTTGCTACGTGCTGACGATTGTCTATTTGTTATTCGATTTATTTTGTGTATATATACTATCAAGTTGAGTTGACCTTAACACTGATACTACTCTATGCTCTTCTTTTGGTGAGTGTAGAAAGTGTTCCAGAGGTTCGAACACAACCTTTCCTGTAATATTTGACAACCAATTTCTATCGAAGGGTGAGTCCTTTATTTCCAGGTTGTCGTGAATCATCATAATAGTTCGTGTCCATCTTTTCAGACAATGAGACATTCATTATCGTTTATTAATATTTTTTTGATTCTTTTAGACATGATTTATTTTTAGAAGTTCTTGTACGATGTATTTCAGGTCCTGGGGATAGTAATAGTTAGTTTAAGTATTTTTCGCACTAAATATTATTTCTTAGTTTTTCGAGATGTTTTATATTTTAGAGTAAATTAATTGACTATCTTGTCTTTAAAATGACTAATATTTGGGTAATGGTTCTGGTTAGAGGGTTCATCCATCGGGAGGTTAGTGTAGGCGTCACTCACGGTTATTTGGATCGTGACAATATTATTATGGCAATCATTTTTAAAGTGATCATTGTGAGTCTATGTGAGTGACTGAGTAATAGAATCTGGTGCTACTAGGCGTACTTGTGCTTATATAATTGATCTTGTATCTTACACCCAAGTCAAATGAAGAAGACAAAGAATTTATGTATCTTGATAGTTTTACGATTACTCAAGTTTTTACAAAAGTAGATCTTTTCAAACTCACATAAAAAAAAACTTTGTCATTAACTAAAGTGTTTTAGTGCTGTACAATGTTCATAACATATAGTGGAAGACATAAGTAACCATAATGAACCTAAATAAATCTATATGTTCACAAAATTTATCACATCTAAAAGAACTAGGTTTCAAGATAAACCTAGTGACACATAGTTGTAGTTAAAAAAATTTTGATAGTACAAATCTTTATACATATCTACACCAAAATCAAATTTTTCTATCAAATCCTTGATCAATGAAACTCACGAACAAATTGAATCAACAATATTGTACTATTTTTGTTTAAAAAATCTCAACTAATAATAAACGAATGAAAAAATAATTTTGTTTTCTAAAATGTCAAGTGTTATGAATCATATGTTTTTAGTAAGAATGACAAGTGTTTAGGAACTGACGGAGTAATTAATTATGTTATGAGTTCAACGAATAGTGAGGGTGCAAAGTTTGAAATATATAAAAATATTAGGAATTAAAATGTAGTTTGCTGCATCAATGGTTGAATGCAAGTATTAAATCTTGTATAAGTAATACCACATTTGGTAGCTAATTAGGAGATAGTTATTCATGTATAAAATTAATATGGTGTTTGGTTTGCAATTTAGAAACCTACATAGCTAATACATGTATAAATTATGAGGAAATCTATGTATTATCTTATGTAGGATAGAAGTTAAAAAAATAATATATACATAATTAAAACATGAGTAACTAATCCATGTATTAATAATATACACTCCCTCCTTCACATTTTAATATAAATAGATGTCCCAAATTACTTCATTTGTTCCTAATTAGTTGTCATCCTTATCAAGAATAGATATTAGATAGTACTTATCATTTCATAAAATCAAGACATAATTACTTTTTTCCCACCTTAGTCATAAATATAGAGAGATATCAATGTAGTTGAAGAAAAGAGAGTATTAAGGGGGGTATTTGGATGTTTTTGGTTTCCCAAGGTATCCCCACATGCTTCTCTTAAGTGACTTAAAAGCTAAAAGTCAAAATACAAAAGTAGGTAGCAACCTACTTTTGGCTTTTAATTTTTTTAAATTGTACTTTTTAAGCCTAAAATAAAGTTTATAACACTTTTTTTCTTTGTCAAATACCTCAATTTTTTTAAAGTGCTTTAAAATTAAAACCACTTAAAAGAAGCCAATCCAAAAACCCTATAAATATAGAAGCATAATAAATGAGAGTAATTTAGTCAATTTATCATATAGTTAATATGTAATACCCCGGGAAATTTTTCGTTGAAATTTTGTGCGTAAACGTGTTGGGTTCTATCTTCTAGAATGAATTATGACTTTTTCCGTGTAGAATGTCTTAGATTATGACCCACCATTGTTTAGAGTATTGAATAAGCTTTCCAACTATATGTGTATCATCAAAAATGGACACCCGAGCGACGAGTTATGAACATTCCGATCGAACCGTGAATAGTAGTGAACAGTAAAACGTGCACGAAAAGTGCTGAGGACTGGCGTATTTTTGCTCCAAATTTAAATGATCATAACTCCTTGTACATAATAATCTGGGGTATCTACTATATATCAACGGAAAGCGCTGCGAGTCCTCTTTCCAATGAAATTGGTTTCATCCAATTTGTCTATCGGAGAAAAAAGTTATGGTCGATCTACTTCAGCCTACCAAAAGTAAATTTTTGGATCAACTTCAAATGATCATAACTCCTCGTACACAATGATCTGGGTGAGATACTATATATCAATGGAAAGATATGAGAGTCCTCTTTCTAATGAAATTGGTTTTATCCAATTTGGATATCGGAGTA
>NC_061117.1:121704114-121704328 GCF_002878395.1 Capsicum annuum
CATGATTTATATTTGACTTTTATGAATTTGAAGCATGAACCCATATCTTATAATGATTATTATGAAATCTTGATGTTTATGATTTTGAAAGATGAATTTACATGTGTGGAGATATAAAACATGAATCTTGAATGATATTTATCATGATTTTGATATTTGGGTCGTGGATCCCCATTGAAAATTGTGTTTTTTTGAGAAAATATGTGTTATAAGC
>NC_061117.1:121704428-121706767 GCF_002878395.1 Capsicum annuum
CTCAAAAATGAGTATCGATCGAAAGTTCATCATTCAAGGTATGTGGGATTTTTCAACAAGAACTCTCTTTTGTTCTTGTGCCCAAAAGTAATTTTCTTTACAAAGGCATGATTTTTATTTGATTTTTATGAATTTGAAGCATGAACCCATATCTTATGATGATTATTATGAAATCTTGATGTTTATGATTTTGAAAGATGAATTTACATGTGTGGAGATATAAAGCATGAATCTTTAACGATATTTATCATGATTTTGATATTTGGGTCGTGAATCTCCATTGGAAATTATATTTTTTTGAGAAAGTATGTGTTATAAGCACGTTGATATTGAATATTTGAGATATTTTTAATGATTTGACCTTTTGGTCTTAATGGAGTTGTTTTCAACTCGAGTATGAAAGAAATCCACAACGTGGTTGATTTTGATAGATGGGAAGCATGATGGCTCCCGATGTATATTTATATATTACTGAAATTGTTTTGTTGTAGATTGTCTTTGAAATGATCTGAGCTAAGTTCGGGAGAAATCTTTAGCACCGAGTGGGAGGTATAAAGCGACCTTACTTCCCTAGAACTACGTGCCCCCATAGGAGTGAGACTGAGGCTGATTTATATAGTGATCACTAGTTTGTGTAGATTTGATATTGATAGTCCTACTCTGATGGAAAGGATAGGACGGCTCTCCCCAACGTGGGTTGTACATTGGACTCCATGTAGCTCACATGGTTTATGTCGATTATAGGATCTTCTAGTATGTGTGTGTTTCCTTGTGTCTATGGTGAATGGTGAAGTGATTTAAAAGTGGAATTGTGAAAGTTATTCTTTCGAAAGATTTAAATGATATTTACATTATGAGAATTGATATTCTTGATGAACTGAAAGTGATTGACAAATTATATGATGACTCACATATGTTATTATACTTATTTCATCTTCTCATGATTATGATGATTTTCTTCGGGCTATGTGAGTCTTTTATACATCCTGCATATTTCTTATAAATATTTATGATGATGATGTTTATACAACTGCATACACCCCCATATACTCGGTTCCTTTCCATGGTACTGACCCTCATCTTCGGATGTGGGCTACATTTTCTCAAAATCTAGGTTCAGGTGCTCAGTTCCAAGTACGGAAGTAATTTTTTGGGCACGCTGTTCTAAATCCTCTATTGTGGTGAGTCCTCATGTTCCGAGGACGTGATGTCTGATGTTGGTTTCACAGAATTGTTTACATTTGATAACTGAGTATGAGTCAGTTGGGGCATGTCTCAATGGCTCGCTAGTTTTATTGATTTTCTTAGAGGCTTGTCAGACTAGTATAGATGTTGGAAGTTGACTAATAAGTCGTATTTTGTTATCTTTCTGAAATTCTTTTATTCTTGGGCGATGATTACTCTGTTGATATTTGAGGGTTATTTATGGAAACCCCATTTATTTGTGTTAAACTGAATGAAAATGGATCAAAGGGTTAGCTTGGGGCTACTCGTAGCCTCAAGCACCGTGTGATGCTTCGGGATCCATTTTTTGAGGCGTTACAAACTTGGTATCAGAGCCTAAGGTTTTAAGGTATCCTAGGGAGTCTGACAAGCCGCGTTAAGTAGAGTCTTGATCATCGGTGTGTAGCGCACCACATCTATGAGCAAGAGGCTACAAGACGTTTTAGGAAAAAATGTGATTCTTTCTTTTAGAAGTCTATCGTGCTTAAAGTGTCTCTCTCTGCTATTGATTTGTGCTCTCCTCTTTCAGAAATATGCCTCCACGTCGAGCGAAAAGAAATAATGATGGTTAGCAACCTCAACCCGCTGACTCATTGAATGAAAACTGTCTCATGCTGAATTTCGGGCAGCCTTTCAGGCGCTGGACCAAGCTATTACTATAAATGTTCAGGCCAACCCAGCCCTGGCTCCATAGCAGCAGGGAGGTGATTCAGCTGCTGCCCATATCCGTGACTTCATGCAGATGAATCCACTGGAATTCTATGGGTCCAAGTCTGATAAGGATCCACGATTATTTTTAGAGGAGGTGCGGAAGATTACTCAGGTGATGCATGTATCTGAGAAACATAGTGTGGAGTTGGCTACGTATAGGTTGAAAGACCTTGCTTATAACTGGGTTGTTGGTTAGAGAAAAGGTGGAGGTGAGGGAGCTGTCCCTACAACTTGGTAAGAGTTCCAGGATGTATTCCTGGATAAGTTTTTCCCTTTAGAGATGAGAGAGGCAAAGATGGAAGAGTTTATGAACCTGCGATAGGGCTCTATGACTGTTAGGGAGTACTGTCTAAAGTTCAATCAGTTGGCCAAGTATGCTCCTGACTTAGTGGCTGATAATCAGG
>NC_061117.1:121706867-121719389 GCF_002878395.1 Capsicum annuum
GGCTCTGTGACTGTTAGGGAGTACTGTCTAAAGTTCAATCAGTTGGCCAAGTATGCTCCTGACTTAGTGGCTGATAATCGGGCTAGTATGAGTAAGTTTGTGACTGGAGTGTCTAGTTATGTGGTTAAGAAGTGTAGGTCTGCTATGCTGAATAGTGAGATGAATCTTTCTAGGCTGATGACTCATGCCCAACAGATTAAGGCAGAAAAGATTAAGGAGAAAGATAGAATAAGAGGGAATAAGAGAGCTAGGTTCAAGCAGCACGAACAGGGTCAGACTAGATCGCAAGGAGGGAGTCACCCTCAGTATCAGGATCGTTCGTCTATGCCAGCACTGTCATCTACTAGTGCTCCCGTGCCTAGAGGTAGGCAGGATCAAGGTAGCAGGTCATATGCATCCAGGTCCCAGTACAGTGCTGGCAGTAAGCAAAATTGTGCCCGGTGTCCTAAGTGTGGTAAGGCTCATTTGGGTGAGTGTTGGGGTGAGAAGAGGGGTTGTTTTTGGTATGGTGACATGGGTCACAGAGTTAGACATTGTCCATAGGATGGACAAGGGCGTCGTGACTATCGCCCTCAGACCCAGACTCAGGCTATTAGTGCTCTAGTTTCAGCGACTCGCCCAGCCCCAGAATAGATTCTATGCTTTATCGTCCCGCCAGAATAGGAGGACTCTCCCGATATTGTTACTAGTATGCTTCGTATATTTCAGTTTGATGTGTATGCTTTGTTGGATCCTGGATCCAGTTTCTCATATGTTACACCTTTGATTGCTGTGAATTTTGAAATGAGTCCTGAGATTATTCCTGAGCCTATCCTAGTTTCTACCCAAGTGGGTGATTCGATTGTTGCCTAGAAAGTGTATAAAAAGTGTCCTATTACCGTTCTTCATAGAGTCTTGTTGGTTGATCTAATTGAGTTAGACATGGTAGATTTTGATGTGATTCTAGGTATGAACTGGTTGTATTCTTCTTATACCTCTATTTATTGTCGGACCCGAGTGGTCAAGTTTTAATTTCCAGGAGCATCCGTGTTTGAGTGGTCTGAGAATTCTGTGTCACTCAAGAGTCATTTTATCTCTTACCTCAAAGCTAGAAATCTTATTTCCAAGGGGTGTATTTACCATTTGGTTAGAGTCAAAGACAATAAGTCTGAGAATCCAACTCTCCAGTCTGTTAACGTTATCAATGAGTTTTCTGATGTCTTTCTGGATGATCTCCCAAGGATACCTCCTGATAGAGAGATAGAGTTCGAGATTGATCTTCTTCCGGATACTCAGCCCATTTTATTCCTCCTTACCATATGGACCCTGCAGAACTTGAGGAGTTGAAAGAGCAACTCAAAAATCTACTAGATAAGGGTTTCATAAGACCCAGTGTTTCTCATTGTTGTGCTCCTGTGTTGTTTGTGAGAAAGAAAGATGGCTCTTTGCATATGTGCATTGATTACCGCCAACTGAATAAAGTCACCGTAAAAAATAAGTACCTCTTTTTGGGAATAGATGATTTGTTTGACCGATTGCAAGGTGCAAGTTATTTCTCAAAGATAGACCTTCGTTTCGGCTATCATCAACTCAAAGTTAGGGAGTCTGACATCCCGAAAACCGCTTTTCGAACTCGTTATGGCCATTTTGCATTTCTTGTTATGTCTTTCGGGTTAACTAATGCCCCAGGAGCTTTCATGGACCTCATAAATCGAGTGTTCAGACTATATCTGGATATGTTTGTCATAGTGTTCATCGATGATATACTGGTGTACTCCTCTAGTGAGGATAAACATTCTGATCATCTCTGAACTGTCTTACAAACCCTTAGAGATCATAAGTTGTTTGCCAAGTTCAGTAAGTATGAGTTTTGGCTAAGGTTAGTTGCTTTTTTGGGTCATATCATTTCTTCCAAGGGTACTAGAGTTGATCCCCAAAAGACCGAAGCTGTTAGAATTTGGCCTAGACCTATTTCTCCGACTGATATCCAAAGTTTCTTGCGTTTAGCTAGCTATTACCACTATTTTGTTGAGGTTTTCTCCTCTATAGCATCTCCTATGACTCGGTTGACCGAAAAGAAAGTGAAGTTCTTGTGGTCCGAATCTTACGAGAAGAGTTTTCAAGAGTTGAAGACTCAACTCACTTCAGCCTCTATTTTGACTTTGCCTGATGGTGTTGATGATTTTGTGGTGTACTGTGATAATTTGAGAGTTAGGTTGGGTTACGTATTGATGCAGAAGGGTAAGGTGATAGCTTATGCTTCTAGACAGTTGAAACCCCATGAGAAAAATCACCCCACCCATGACCTTGAGTTGGCTGCTGTTGTGTCTGCTTTGAAAATCTGGAGACACTATTTGTATGGTGTCCATGTTGATGTTTTCACTGATCATAAGAGTCTGCAGTATGTGTTTACCCAGAGAGAATTGAATCTTAGGCAGAGCCGATGGTTAGAATTGTTAAAGGACTATGATATGAGTGTACTATATCATCTGGGCAAGGCAAATGTTGTGGCGGATGCCCTAAGTAGAGTGTCCATTGGTAGTGTTTCGCATGTGGTAGAAGGTAAGAAAGAGTTGGCTCGTGATGTACATCATTTGGCTAGATTGGGGGTTAGGTTGTTTGACTCTGCTGAAGGTAGTCTAGGGGTTCAGAGTAGTTCTGAATCCTCCTTGGTTTCGGAAGTAAAGGAAAAGCAATACTTAGATGCTAGTTTGGTCAGACTGAAGGAGTCAGTCAAGGACCAAAAAGTAGAGGTTTTCTCCCAAGGGGGAGATGGTGTGTTGAGATTGCAGGGTAGATTGTGTGTCCCGAATGTTGATGATCTGAGATAGAGGATTATGGCTGAAGTGCACGGGGCGCGATATTCTATTCATCCTGGTGCCACCAAGATGTACCGAGACTTACAGGAAATCTATTGGTGGAGTGTCATAAAGAAAGATATAGCAGCGTTTGTAGCTAAGTGTGCAACATTCCAATAGGTTAAGGTTGAACACCAAAGACCTGGTGGTATGATGCAAGAGTTTAGTATTCCCACCTGGAAGTGGAAGGAGATAAATATGGACTTTGTGATTGGTTTACCTCCTTCCCGACGCCATCATGATTCCATTTGGGTTGTGGTTAATAGGTTGACTAAGTCTTCTCATTTCTTGCCTATTCATACTTTATATACTGCTGAGGATTACACTAGATTGTATATCCGAGATCTAGTCAGACTGCATGGAGTTCCCTTGTCTATCATTTTGGATAGGGTTACTCAGTTTAGTTCCCAATTTCGGAAAGTTTTTCAGAAGAGTCTTGGTACCCAAGTGCTTTTGAGTTATGCTTTTCATCTACAGACCGATGGTCAGGCTGAGCGGACCATCCAGACCTTAGAGGATATGTTGAGAGCTTGTGCACTTGACTTTAAGAAAAGTTGGGATGATCACTTACCGTTGATAGAATTTGCTTACAATAACAGTTTCCACTCTAGTATTGGCATGACTCCGTTTGAAGCCTTATATGAGAGGAAATGTAGATCACCCATAGGTTGGTTCGAGGTGGGTGAAGCGGCTGTGAGTGTTCCTGATTCGGTATTTGAGGCTATGGAAAAAGTTAAGTTGATTAGGGAAAGGTTGAAAACTGCGCAGAGTCGTCAGAAGTCATATGCGGATATTAGAAGGAGAGACCTTGAGTTTGAAGTTGGTGACCTAGTGTATCTGAAAATTTCATCCATGAAGGGGTGAAGAGATTCAGAAAGAAGGGGAAGCTTAGTCCATGTTATGTTGGTCCTTACAAAATTCTTAGTCATGTTAGTAAGGTAGCTTATGAGGTCGAGTTGCCTTCCGAGTTGTCCTCTGTTCATCCAATATTCCATGTCTCCATGCTTAGAAAGCATATTAGCGATGTTGTGGTAGTGGATTCCTCTGTGAGTACTGACATTCAAGAAAATCTTTCTTTTGATGAGATTCCTGTTAAGATTCTTGATTTCAGTGTCCGAAGACTAAGGAACAAAGAAGTTCCCTTGGTCAAGGCGTTGTGGCGAAACCAATCTGTTGAGGGTGCAACTTGGGAAGCTGAGGCGGATATGCGATCCAATTACCCGCACCTATTTTTTGCAAACTCCAATCAAATTGAAGGTACCGTTCTTTCCTAAATCATGCACTTTTGATAAAAGTTGCAGCAATTCAACTGTCATTTATTATGTGTTCAGCAGTAGTTGCTTGAATTTATGCATTCTATGTTGCATTCGGAGTGAGAAACGATGTGGTGATGAGTCTAACGAATGGTTTCAGCTGTATGCTCTATTCCCTATCTAATCTTGACATGTCTAGCGTCATTCAAGGATGAATGTTTCCAAGGGGAGGATGATGTAATACCCTGGGAAATTTTTCATTGAAATTTTATGCGTAAACGTGTTGGGTTCTATCTTCTAGAATGAATTATAAATTTTCCATGCGGAATGCCTTAAATTATGACCCACCAGTGTAGGGTATCGTATAAGCTTTCCAATGATATGTGGATTATCCAAAACGAACACCCGAGCGACGAGTTATGAACATTCCGATCGAACCGTGAATAGTAGTGAATAGTAAAACGTGCAGGAAAAATTACAGAGGTCTGACGTATTTTTGCTCCAACTTTAAACGATCATAACTCCTTGTACCTAATGATCTGGGTGATTTACTATATATCAACTGAAAGGTCTGTGAGTCCTCTTTCCAATGAAATTGATTTTATCCAATTTGTGTTTCGAAGCAAAAAGTAATGGTCCATCTACTTCAACCTATCAAAAGCAAATTTTTGGGTCAACTTCAGATGATCATAACTCCTCGTACACAATGATCTGGGTGAGATACTATTTATCAACGGAAACATATGAGAGTCCTCTTTCTAATGAAATTGATTTCATCTAATTTGGATATCGGAGTAAAATATTATGGTTGATCTACTTCAGACTATCAAAATAGTCCACCAAAGGATAGATTTGAGAATTATTTACTTTTTAGGGGCGTTTTGGTCACTCCCCCTCACCCAAAATTCATCCAAACCCTATATTAAAGCCTATTAGAAGCATTATATGTTATATTTCATCAAATTCCCTCAAAAAGAAAACCCTAAGCTCCTACATCCAACTTCAAGAACCTCCAAAGTTCACCATTAATTCTGCAAATTTATTCAAGATTCCAAGTTCCTAGTTCAAGAACTCCAAGAACCATCATTCAAAGGCACGATTAACATCTCAAAAACGAGTATCGATCTAAAGTTATCATTCAAGGTATGTGGGATTTTTCAACAAGAACTCTCTTTCATTCTTGTGCCCAAAAGTAATTTTCTTTACAAAGGCATGATTTTTATTTGATTTTTACAAATTTGAAGCATGAACCCATATCTTATGATGATTATTATGAAATCTTGATGTTTATGATTTTGAAAGATGAATTTACATGTGTGGAGATATAAAACATGAATCTTGAATGATATTTATCATGATTTTGATATTTGGGTCGTGAATCCCCATTGGAAATTGTGTTTTTTTGAGAAAGTGTGTGTTATAAGCACGTTGATGTTGAATATTTGAGATATTTTTAATGATTTGACCTTTTGGTCTTAATGGAGTTGTTTTGAACTCGAGTGTGAAAGAAATCCACAACATGGTTGATTTTGATAGATGGGAAGCATGATGGCTCCCGATGTATATTTATATATTACTGAAATTGTTGTGTTGTGGATTGTCTTTGAAATGATCTGAGCTAAGTCCGGGAGAAATCTTTAGCACCGAGTGGAAGGTATAAAGCGACCTTACTTCCCTAGAACTACGTGCACCTGTAGGAGTAAGCCTGAGGCTGATTTATATAGTGATCACTAGTTTGTGTGGATTTGATATCGATAGTCCTACTCCGATGGAAAGGTTAGGATGTTTCTCCCCAACGTAGGTTGTACGTTGGACTCCATATAGCTCACATGGTTTATATCGGTTATAGGATCTCCCAGTGTGTGTGTGTGTTTCCTTGTGTCTATGGTGAATGGTGAAGTGATTTAAAAGTGGAATTGTGAAAGTTATTCTTTCGAAAGATTTAAATGATATTTACATTATGAGAATTGATATTCTTGATGAACTGAAAGTGATTGACAAATTATATGATGACTCACATGTGTTATTGTACTTATTCCATCCTCTCATGATCATGATGATTTTCTTCGGGCTATGTGAGTCTTTCATACATCCTGCATATTTCTTATAAATATTTATGATGATGATGTTTATACAACTGCATACACCCTCATATACTCGGTTCCCTTCCATGGTACTGACCCACATCTTCAGATGTGGGCTGCATTTTCTCGAAATGTAGGTTCAGGTGCTCAGTTCCAGGTTCGACAGTGATTCTTTGGGCATGCTATTCTACATCCTCTGTTGTGGTGAGTCCTCATGTTCCAAGGACGTGATGTCTGATGTTGGTTTCACGGAATTGTTTACATTTGATAACTGAGTATGAGTCAGTTGGGGCATGTCTCAATGAGTCGCTGGTTTTATTGATTTTCTTAGAGGCTTGTCAGACTAGTATAGATGTTGGAAGTTGACTAATAAGTCGTATTTTGTTATCTTTCTGAAATTCTTTTATTCTTGGACGATGATTACTCTGTTGATATTTGAGGGTTATTTATGGAAACCCCGTTGATTTGTGTTAAACTGAATGAAAATGGCTCAAAGGGTTAGCTTGGGGCTACTCGTAGCCTCAAGGACCGTGTGACGCTCCGGGACCCGTTTTCCGGGGCGTTACATAATATTTTTTCGAAGGAATCTGCAAACAAAAATGGTGACAACTATTTAAGAACGGAGTAAGTTCTTGCCTATTTACCAAATCAAGATAGAATTAATTAATTTATTTTCTATTTTACCCTTACCAGTAGTTCTCTTTGAACATGTAAATGAATAATTTGTAGAGTTTCAATAAAATATCTTAAATAATAAATTATTAATATCACTTGTTATTTTTTATTTCTTAACCAGCTAAACAAGTTTAGTAAATGGCAAACCTGGGTGTGTTTGGTATGACGGAAAATGTTTTCCTATTTTTTCTTGTTTGATTGTGATAAAATATTGAAAAATATTTTCCAAGGCGACTTGTTTTCCCCCGATTCATAGAAAATGACTTTCCTACTGAGACAAGGAAAGTCATTTTCCAAATAAAAAATTTTAGGCGCTACAGATGCGAGACTTATGCCCCTTCCCATCCCCTCCAACCCAGCAACACTCAACTCGCATTACGCATCCCAAATTTTAAAAAAATATAATTGCCGTTTCTTCTCCAATTTTTGGATTTTCTTATGTATTCTCCCCATTACAATTTCTTCTACTATTTCAATGGTATGATCCATAATTACTTTTGAATAAACTTTTTATTGCTTCAATAATCATAGTTCTACAGTTCTTGGTTAAAATTTCTTTAATTTTTTCATCTTTCGCTTGTTTGGGTTTCCGTTGAAGTGCTTACTAAGATTATTTGAGTTCAGTTTTGTTTGAAAATGAAGTAACTGAGCAATTAGCAGTAAACTCAAGCTATATGAGTATCCAACAATCTCATTTTGTTGATGAGGAATTCAATAACATTACTACCCTTTTCTGCATCTCAGGATGGTGTGATTGTTTATTTCTTGTTACTATGTATGTTTTTTTTCTATTATATCACAAATATAGTTACATTGGTCACTACAACAGATGGGTTCAACGAAACAAGATGAAGATGATGCAATAGTTGTTGTTGCGGCCACATCTATTTTAGCGTTCAAAGTTGCAATTGTTGTAGCCTACGAACATCAAAGTATTCCTAGAGAACCTTACGCTAATAAAGATCAAGGAAGAGAATTCTACATGAATAATATTTTGAATGGAAGTGAAGTTCATTGTGGTCAACCAAAAATATGTCTGTTCAAGAACAAGTATTGATATTTTTAGAAATTGTTGGTTTTAATGAACAGTTTCAAAAGATTGGATCACACTTTTATAGGCCAACTGAATTTATTCATCGATGTTTCCACATAGTACTTTAAGCGGTTTTGAAGCTCTATCCAATTCTTATAAAATTACCTAATGGAACTATCCATTAAAGATAAGGAACAATCATTGGTATTATCCCTGATTTATCGTAAATGACATACTAAAATGTTACATTTTAAGTCATTTAATGAAAAATGCACATATAATTAATTTAAGTTGTATATAGGATTGAGTAGGAGCAATAGGTGGAACACATGTGCTTGCATTTGTTCCTATTGAACAACAAAACAGATTTCGTGGTAGAAAAGGCACAACAATACAAAATGTATTGACTGCCATCAACAATAATTTAAAGTTCACGTATTTGCTTGCTGGTTGGGAAGGATCTGCACATCACTCGTGTATATTAATGATGCGTTGGAGAGAACACAGGGGTTCCAAATCCCCTAAGGTATCTTACTCAATCAAAAGTAGTTTATGGAAATAATTAGTCGAACAATATATATTAATTAACTTTCTTTTGGCTTTGTAGATAAATATTATCTTGTAGATGCGGGATATGAACTTCGTAAAGGCTTTATTCCTCCTTATCATAGAATATTCCATCAATTGCAAGAGTATAGTGATCGACCTCACCAAAATGAAAAAGAATGATTCAATATTCATCGTGCATCATTGAGATCTTCAGTTAAATGTGCCTTTTCTATTCTTAAGAGATGATTTCGTGTGATTGACAGTGAACCCCCTTGGGACTTTAAGACACAAGTGGATGTGGTATTAGCGTCGTGTATTTTACATAATAATATAATTGATTTGGAGCCAAATGACATGATAATACAAGAATTAGATGCTCAACCACTAATTCAACCTCAAAATGTTCAAATTACTCAAAGTTTTCAAGTAAGTCAAAGCTATCAAACAAAAAGAAAAAACATGAAGAAGTTAGAGAATGGTCATAAAAAAGATGATATTGCACATGCCATGTTTATAAATTATGATAGGAGGAGGAATAAGGGACTTTAGTGTTTTAAGAAACTTTGAAAGCTGAATATTTGCTAGTGGTTTTTGCTCTTGATTTTTCCATGATTCTTCTTCTTGTTGTAGTTATTGTGCAAATTATGTATGAAAGTAACATCTTTTTGGTTAATTGTTGTTTTCTGGTATGAACTTGTGTTTTTCTGTTCACTTTGAGTATTATTGGTTTTACTTTTTTTCTTTGGTATATGCTGAGTTTACAAGTTGTTGATTTGGAGGGCAATTGTAAAAGCTTTTTAAGCCATAATTGATCTGTAATTCTAGTAACATCTTCTAATTGTAATTCTAGTTCCTTGAAAGTAATTCCTACTTTATTTTGATAGTAAAGTAACATTTTAAATTTGTTTGTCTCACTTTTACCTCCAATCACTGCTAGTGATCGGTGAAATCTATAAAATAATTGACATTATTTGTTAAAGTCAGATTACTCCAAACCTTTAATGTTTTTTAGCATCTATTTTATAGTTATAGAATATGAACATGTGACCATAACTAGAGTTGTTCTATCAATTTGATGATTGAATATATTCCTTCTCATTTTCAAGTTCTATAATCTATATTGTGCTTTCAATTATAGAGATCTCCTGATTTAGGAATAAATGAGTAAATTTGAGTATTTTTGAAGTTATTCCTTAATACCGTGTATTAAACTATCCTACCAATTAGTTTATGAAGAAGACCTTTCTTTTTTTAACCTTTTACGTGTGAATCGGCTTAGCGTTCAAGAAATGTGTGCTTGTCATTCTTATCTTTTGTGACTGTTGTTGCTGCAAAGCCTGCCATTAACATTTCTTGAACCATAATTAAGCTAGGACAGACATGCTTGGAATTCTAATTCTTGTGGATGTTGTCATTTTAATAAAATACATCTCTTCATATATTTTCTTAGTTTCTTATTATAAACCTTCACCTGTTCATTTTAATTTGTGAAAAAAATTACATTTTCAACTTAGTTTCTTGACCTGTAACAGTAAATAATAGGGAAAAAAAAATAAGAGAAGCAGTTTAGGTGGTCAAAACCAATGGAAAATTTGATGTTGGAGATCCTAACCGATGAAGTGAAGCAGGGAAATAAGTCAATTAATCAGTTTAAGTCTAGCTCATTCAATCGTATTTCAAATGCCATTAATGAACAACTTGGAACAGATTGTTCACCTAAGCACATGAAATATTATGCAAACTCTACTAAACAAGAATGGTCCTGCATGGGAGACAACTCGAAGATGATTATGGCCAGTCCAAGAGTCTATGCTTGCCATATTCAAGTAAAATCTACTGATTATTTATCCTTAGTGCTGATTTAAATATAATTGAAGATATTTTTGTTGGAATTATGTTAGTCTACTGTGATTTAGTGTTGTTCGTTTACATTTATTTGATGAATTAAGTGAAAAAATGACAAAGTTTACTTTCTTATTTCTATATTATCAGGTAAACCTAGAATCAAGAAACTTTTGAAATCTGAACTTACCTTCTCATAAAGTGCATAAAGCTTCAAAAAATGTTTAACACAGTGTAGCATAACATTGGTAGGATGAAACATAAATCTAGGTATCTTTAGTCGCTCAGCTACATCCACAGTCCATGGAAGAAGAGCATTATATCCTGTTCCAATCTATGGAAGAAGAGCATTATATCCTGTTCCAATCTGTGCTTAGAATTGAGGAAAAATATCCCTTTTTAGATTGGAGATAAGCTGACAGTAGATTGGAAAAAAGTGACTACTAAATTTAAATGATATGTAGAGTCAATAAGTTTACCAAAATCTAGCACAAATGTGACACGGAGTTTGGTTGCCTCTATACTTAATACACGAATGTAAATATCTTGATTCAGATACATGTACTACAGAAGCATTCACTACACGCAAATTAACTTACGAGGTTAGGTAATCTCAATTTCAATAAAAAATTTGTAGATGAAAATTGTTTGAACTATCTGGAATGGCATGAGAACTATGTTTACGTTCTTAGTTTATACCACAAGTATGATATATATATAAGTACTTAATAAATAGTACAAAGACAATAAAAACACCTTAACCAATCCGAACCAAAATGAATCAATGCAGCGCGATACAATGCATATGTTGTGTACACACCTACCGAGCAATGACTTTAAGGTCTGGACCCATGGGGGACTCACAAAGTCCATGTATTGTGCAGGCATGCACTTCGATCTCAATAAATATATTGTGCAGGCATGCACTCCAATCCCAATAAATATATTCTGCAAGCATGCAACCCGATCCCAATAAATATATTATGTAGGTATGCACTCCGATCCCAATAAATATATTATACATGCGTGCACTCCAATCCCAATGACATGCAATGCATGATGTGCAGACGTGCAACTCTGATCCCAAATCAACAAAAAAGTCAGAAAAGCACTTCGTGTCTTAAGTCAGATCATACATCAATTTCAAAGTCAACTCAACTTATCAAGTAAGAGTATTCTCATTAGCTAGCTTTTTTAACAATTTACTTATTATAGCAAATCAGTCCATTGGGCTAGAAAATAGGGAAAAACAATTTAAAACATACAATTAACTTATTTTATCCCCTCAGAAAATATCGGTACCCGCATAAATGCTTGTCACAATCACCTATATGGGACCCCAATTTCCCATTACTCCCACACATAAATAACAAATGAGCATATTGAAAAATATTCTAAGAAAGTCTCAACTTGCCTCAAAGCAAAGCCAAGCATCAATTAAAAACTTGCCCTTACGTAAAGCTTCTGAGTGGTCAAAATCTATTCCAAATACATAACCTTCATAGGATTATGGTTCCCATGACACCTATATTACCATAAGAATACAAATCTAATAACAACCATTTTATAAATTCTTACTCTAAAAATTCTAAATCTAAAACTTGAATTCATCAAAACTGCTAAAGCAAAATATCCAAATGTGAGGTTGAGTACGGAGACCGTCTAATTTAAATCGAAGAATTTAACCAGTATTCGAAACATACTAACAACCACCACCAACTATCCAATTCAACTATATCGAAATATACTAACAACCACCACCAACTATCTAATTCAACTATCATCTTTACTAATGATTTCTAATCATTGATTTGATTGTACAAAGGTGATGTTGTTAGATAGAAATATTACTCACTTGTACCAATTCACTGTGAAGTCATTCACTAAAAATATAATCACTCTAATTTAAATGGAAAGCAATTGATAACTTCAGCATACATGACCACCACCTACTACACGTTTCCCATAGCTACTATGTATTATAGTAGAAACAAAATTTATCACAATAGCCAAGTATTACATCATTGGATCAAAATCCATTTATTTTTTTAACATTGTGAACATCTACTCCACCCCACCTTTAAACAATTATAGGATAGGACCACAACTACGAGTAACTATATATAAAAGTCTAACCTGTATCTGACGTTGGCAAGAATTTCTTTCAAGATCAAGAATTGGAAGACAACGTTCTAATCATCATGCCCCTCTTCCCCAAAGCTCTCTGATGTTATTATTAGTAAGTATGG
>NC_061117.1:121722389-121728718 GCF_002878395.1 Capsicum annuum
AGGTCTCAAGACTTAAGAAAATATAAATTTGGTCCATAACCATCAAGTAAAATAATATGTTAAATACCTCACAGATCCTTGGATATTATTCGTAACCTCGAGAAAATAAGTCAAATATACATATTGACTAAAAGGTATATTCCGGACCTATTGAAATTATTAAAACACTAATCTAAGGTCATCTCGATCAAAAAATGACTATTATCGGGTTTAACTTTATTAAAACTCGCGGGCCCAATTAATGACTTAAATCGCCTTAGTGCACCTCAAGATTCAACACTACTCACTCCTGTAAGTCTTAAATTCATGTCTACAAATTACGGGAAGGGTTAAAATAGGGTAAATTCACAAAATGGCTTAGAGGGTCGTTACAGCATCCACCATTAAAACAAATGTTCATCCTCGAACGTAAAGAGAAAGAAGGTATCTAGGTTATCGAAGAGATGAGGATATCTACTCTGTATGTCGGACTCATCCTCCCTAGTGGATTCCTCTACAGGATAATGTTTCCACTGCACCTTTACTGATGCTATGTCCTTTGACCTCAACTTTCTAATCTGCCTATCCAAAATAGCTATAGGCTCCTCCTAAAAGGCCAGATTCTGGTCTAAATTCACCGAGTCCCACTGAATCACTCTACAAATTATCTAGATGGTACCTCTTCAACATAGAGACATGAAAAACTGGATGTACGACTGAAAGACCTGGTGGCAAAGCCAACTCATAAACGACTGGACCAATATGCTGAAGAATCTTAAAAGGGCTAATAAATCTCGGACAGAGCTTTCCTTTCCTCCCAAATCTTATCACTCCCTTCATAGGTGATACCTTCAACAAAACCTGCTCACCCTGTATGAACTCTAAGTTACGGACCCTCCTATCAGCATAACTCTTCTGTCTTCTCTGAGCTGCCAAGAACTGATCCTGAATCAATCTTACTTGGTCCATCGAATCTCTCAACAAATAATTTCCCCAAGGTCTAACCTCAAAAGAATCAAACTACACAACTGGGGACCTACTCTTCTTACCATACAAAGCCTCGAACGAAGCCATCTGAATACTAGAATGGTAGCTATTATTATAGGAAAACTCCACTAAGGGTAAAAACTAATCCCAATGACCCCAAAATCCATCACACAAGCCCACAACATGTCCTCCAACACCTGAATAGTCCACTCTGACTGGCCATTTATTTGGGGATGGGAAGTTGTACTCAAATCCAACTGAGTACCCAACTCCCGCTGCAAAGTATGCCAAAAGTTTGAAGTGAACTAAGTACCTCTATCTGAAATGATGGAAATAGGCATGTCATACAATTGAGCTATCTCAATAAATGTAAATCTTAGCTAATTTCTCTGTATTATAGCTCATTTTCACATTCACAAAATGGGTTGATTTGGTCAATTTGTCCACAATCACCCAAACAGAATCAAACTTCCCTAAGATCTGAGGCAACCCAACTATAAAATCTATAGTGATACGCTCCCATTTCCACTCGGGAATGGGCATCCTCTGAAGCAAACCACCTGGTCTCCTATGCTCATATTTCACCTGCTGGTAATTCAAACACTTAGCCATAAACTCTGTAATATCTTTCTTTATCCCATACCACCAGTAATGTTGTTTAAGGTCATGCTACATCTTTACCGTGCCTGGATAAATGGAATAGTGTGAACAATGGGCCTCCTCCATAATAGATCTAGTCAAATCATCCACTTTAGGAACACAAATTCACCCCTTAATCCTCAAAACACCCATCTGGTCCAAAAATACCTTCTTAGCCTCACCTTACATCACTTTATCTCTGATAATACATAATTTTTCATTCTCAAACCGAAGATCTCGAATCTTCTCTATCAACGAGGACCTCGCCTCCAGATATGCCAAAACTCTACCTGACTCAGAAATATCAAGACCCACAAAACTATTAGCCAATCATTGAATCTCCCTATATAATGGTCGCTCCCCCATACTCAACAATGCAAGACTACCCATACTAACTGCCTTTTTACTCACGGCATCCACCACTATATTGGCATTGCCCAGATGATACATGATAGTCATATCATAATCTTTCAATAACCTATCTCAAATTCAACTCCTTCTGTTTGAAGATATATTGAAACTTGCGATGATCAGTGTATACCTTACAATGAACTCCATACAAATAATATGGCCACAACTTCAATACAAATACAACTGCTAGTAATTATAAATCATGAGTAGGATAATTCCTCTCATGTGGCTTCAGCTGCCTCGATGCATATGCTATCACCTTATTTTTTTGCAGCAACACGCCACTCAAGCCAATATCAAAAGCATCACAAAACGTAGTAAAGCCCTCACCTTCTGTAGGTAGGGTCAAGATAGGAGCTGAAGTCAATAGAGTTGAGTTTTTAAAAGCTCTCCTCACACTTACCTGACTACTGAAAAGCCATATTTTTTGAGTCAATTGAGTTATAAGCGATGCAATAGAAGAGAACCCTTGCATAAAACGCTTGTAATAGCCTGCTAACTTGAGAAAACTCTGAATATCTGAAAGCAAAGTAGGACGCGACCAGTTCCTAACTGCCTCAACCTTGGTCGGATCGACCATAATACCATCTTCCGACACCATGTGTCCCAACAATGCAACAGAAATAAGCCAAAATTCACACTTTTAAAACTTGGCATATAATTTCTTATCCCTCAACCTCTGAAGTACGATCCTCAAATACTTTGCATGATCCTTCTCGCTTTTAGGATACACCAAAATATCATTGATGAACATAATTATAAATGAATCAAGATCAGGCCAAAACACCTTGTTCATTAACTCCATAAATGTTGTTGGGGCATTAGTGAACCCAAATGACATAACCAAGAACTCATAGTGGTCATATCTAGTCCGAAAAGCTATCTTTGTAATGTCCGAAGCTCGAATTTTCAACTAATGATACCCAGACCTCAAGTCAATCTTTGAAAACATTGAAGCACCCTGAAGTTGATCAAAAAAAGTCATCCATACTAGGTAAAGGATACTTATTCTTAATTGTCACTTTTTTCAACTATCGGTAATAAATGCACATTCTCATAGACCCATCTTTCTTCTTCATAAATAATACCGAAGCACCCCAAGGTGATGCACTTGGTCGAATAAACCCCTTGCTTAACAAATCCTAAAGTTGATCTTTCAATTTTTTCAGCTCAACCGGCGCCATCCTATAAGGAGGAATAGAAACAGGCTTAGCGCCCAGCACCAGATCAATACCAAAATCATATCTCTATTAGGAGGAACACCTAGAAAATCAGTAGGTGTCTCAATAACAGTATCATGAACATAAGCCAAATATGATAAACAACCCTTCTCAACTAACCGATCAACCTAAATGAATGGAATCACCTTCTTAGGATATGAACTCTGAACACTTCTCTACTCTAACCTTGGATAACCAGGCATAGCCAAAGTAACTATCTTAGAATGGCAGTCCAAGATAGTATGATACAGAGAAAGCCAATCTATGCCTAAAATTAGGTTAAAGTTAATCATATCCAGGATAGTCAAATCTAACCAAGTATCACACCTTAAAATTGATACAATACGGGATCGGTACACCCGATTCACCATAAGGAATCACCTACTGGGGTAGAAACATAAATAGGCATATCTATAGACTCACACATCATACCAAGGCTGAAAGAAAAATATGCAGACACATAGGAGAAAGTAGAATCAAGATCAAATAATACTGAAGAAGGTCAATGACAAACTAGACAGTACCTGTAATGACTACATTAGAAAACTCTGCCTCGGGCTTCCCTGGAAAGGCATAACAATCAGCTCTACCATCTATCACAGGAGTCACTCTTTTTCCACATCTTCTGCCCCTACCAAGTCTCCTACCTCATCTAGGTATCCCATCTTGAGCGGTCGCTTGAGGACTGATGGGGGGCTCCTGACCACCGTTCTGAGGTACACGAGTCCTCACCATCTGTGAGAGAATAAGAAAAGAATTTCAGTATTTCAAGTTAAAGAATCAATATTGCACGATAAGAGAGAGAGAAGAGAATGAATGTTTCCTAAATTCCTATATCCTCCCAAAGATATGTAACGAACATCTTCACATCGATCCATAAGTCTCTACTAGACTCGGCTTGTATTTGTGAGACCAATGAAGATGAGGCTCTGATACCATATGTCACGAACTAAATTTGGGACTATGATGGCACCTATCCCACCCTACGTGATAGGTAAGCTAAATACCCAATTCAAAGAATATCCCAAACTCATAGAAGCGAAAGAAATAGGAACATAGCTAATCCTAAATAATCTCATAAGTAGATTAATAGGCTAGTAAAATCAAATTATAGATAATCCCAGGCCTGGAAGTCACTAATACAAGCCACTAATTATAGAACCAAAGAAAAATTGAGTATTTTAAAATATGGAAAATGCATAAGGATAAGGCTGAAAGAGATTTCAGTGGTCTCTAAAGCCCGTAGTAGCTACCTCAAATCCTCAGTGATACTAACAAAGAAGAAACCATATGAATCAATGCCCGGAGGTCATCGGATCTGTACCTACATATAAGGTGCCGAAAAAGCAAGGGTGAATACAAAACCACGTGTACTCAGCAAACATCGTCGACCGACCAGAATTCAAAGTGGTGAGGAAAAACACCACGTTAACCATCTAAAGACAATCATACAACCTGCACTCAGGAAAGCCACTGTATTCTAACAGAATAATCAAGTCTAACAGACATAATGATATCATAACACAATCTAAGAAGTTCTCAACACAGTGAAACAAGTATATATAAGTACTTAATAAGTAGTACAAAGACAACAAATACACCTTAACCAATCCAAACAAAAATGAATCAATGTAGTGCGATGCAATGCAATGCAATACATATGTTGTGTACATACCTACCGGGCAATGGCTTCAAGTTCAGGACTCATTTGGGACTCACAAGGTCCATGTACTGTGCAGGCGTGCACTTCGATCCCAATAAATATATTGTGCAGGAGTGCACTCTAATCCTAATAAATATATTGTGCAGACGTGCACCCCGATCTCAATAAATATATTGTGTAGGCATGCACTTCAATCCCAATAAAATATATTATGCAGGCGTGCACTCCAATCCCAATAAATATATTATACAGGTGTGTACTTCGATCCCAATAAATATACTATGTAAGCGTGCAACTCCGATCCACATGAATAATAAAGTCAAGCAAAGCACTCCGTGTCTCAAGTCAGATCAGATATTAATTTCAAAGTCAACTCAATTTATCAAGTAAGAGTATTATCATTAGCTAGATTTTTTCAATAATGTACTTATCATAGCAAATCAGTCCATCGGGCTAGCAAAATAGGGAAAAATAATTCAAAACATACAATTAACTTATTTTATCCCCTCAAACAACACCGATATCCGCATAGATGGTCGTCACAATCACCTATATGGGATCCCAATTTTCCATTACTACAATTACACGTAACTAACAAATAAGTACTTAGAAATAGAGTCTAAGAAAGTCTCAAATTTCCTCAAAGCGAAGCCAAGCGTCAACTAACAACTTGCCCTTACGTAAAGCTTCTGAGTGGTCAAAATCTGTTCCAAATACATAACCTCCATAAGATTATGGTTCCTATAAAACCCATATTACCATAAGAATACGAATTTGATAACAACCATTTTATAAATTCTTACTCTAAAAAATCTAAATCTAAAACTTGAATTCGTCAAAACTACTAAAGTAAAATATCAAATTATAAGGTTGGGTATGGAGACTGTCTAATTTAAATCCAAGAATGTAATCAATATTCGAAATATACTAACAACCACCACCAACTATCTAATTCAACTATCATCTTTACTAGTGATTTGTAATCATTGATTTGATTGTACAAAGGTGATGTTGTTAGATAGAAATATTACTCAATTGTACCAATTCACTGTGAAGTCATTCACTAAAAATATAATCACTCTAATTTAAATGGAAAGCAATTGATAACTTCAGCATACATGACCACCACCTACTACACGTTTCCCATAGCTACTATGTATTATAGTAGAAACAAAATTTATCACAATAGCCAAGTATTATCATCATTGGATCAAAATCCATTTATTCTTTTAACTTTGTGAACATCTACTTCACCCTACCTTTAAACAATTATAGGATAGGACCACAACTACGGGTAACTATATATAAAAGTCTAACTTGTATCTAACGTTGGCAAGAATTTCTTTCAAGATCGAGAATTGGAAGACAACGTTCTAACAGTCGTGCCCCTCTTCCCCAAAGCTCTCTGATGTTATTATTAGTAAGTATGG